>NC_134826.1:17006985-17081054 GCF_004210375.1 Tachypleus tridentatus
ATGCGAACGTTAAAATGATTTTACTACAAAATTTTTTCTAGACCTTACCTATGGAATACTTCACATGATACTTATCAGCCATGCGAACGTTAACATGATTTTACTACAATTTTTTCTAGACCTTACCTATGGAATACTGCACATGATACTTATCAGCCATGCGAACGTTAACATGATTTTACTACAAATTTTTTTTTCTAGACCTTACCTATGGAATACTGCACATGATACTTATCAGCCATGCGAACGTTAACATGATTTTACTACAAATTTTTTTCTAGACCTTACCTGTGGAATACTACACATGATACTTATCAGCCATGCGAACGTAAAATGATTTTACTACAAATTTTTTTCTAGACCTTACCTATGGAATACTGCACATGATACTTATCAGCCATGCGAACGTTAACATGATTTTACTACAATATTTTTTTTTCTAGACCTTACCTATGGAATACTGCACATGATACTTATCAGCCATGCGAACGTTAACATGATTTTACTACAAATTTTTTTCTACACCTTACCTGTGGAATGCTGCACATGATACTTATCAACCATGCGAACGTTAACATGATTTTACTTCGTCGGTGGGCGTCGTTCACTTTCAATGGATGCAAGATAGCAAAATATCTGTCCAGACTGATGCAGACCAGAACCATTGATGAAAGATAAGGACCAAAAGCTCTGAGGAACTGCATGATTTTACACGCTGCGTCTCCAGCCACCCATTTCATGGTGATCCTCCAGCCGATCTCCAGGGGGATCATGATGAACGTCACGATGAGATCCGCAATGGCCAGATGGAGGATCATCAGTTTGATCCTGGACTTTCGCTGACGAGTTCGGAGCAGAGTGACGAAAACCGAAACGTTCCCCATCGCTGCTACAACCAGTAATAAGCTGTAAGCAACGATTTCACCGGCTATCTCATCGTTGAATAGCAAATGTTCTGGCAAACCGATCGTTTCGTTAGTCTTGTTCGACGTTTCGTTCTGAGGGAATTCCGCTGCGATGTCTATCTCTTCCATTATTACGAATAATGGGGAAGAGGTGACGAAAACAGATTAATAAGGGTTCGCGATCAGCAAACGTTTCGGTTGAAAATCATTGTCGACAACCCAAAACAGTTAGTAAAAATCAAAGTCACGTCTACCTGGCTGCTTGAACCTCCAACGCTACTAGATGTAATATTTCTAAACCCCCTTACAGGTGTTATATTATGCAAAGCATGCTATGCTAACCTAATTTTCTATTTACGTTATTTTACTGAAGAGTATTCACTCGCGTGACTCCGAACACTCGAGACACTTGAAGGCGACATCCATCTACCTATCCCCAACTGCTAGAAATGTAAGAGGTAGTAGGAAAGAGATAGAAGGTTTTACTGCTGCTACACGCCACCATTGAGGGCGCCTCTGTCCACACTAGTTGGCTTCGATTTGACACAGCCACGACATATCGTCGAGTTAATATAACTAGATACGAGGAAGGGGTACCTGTCATGAAACGTTTCGTTATGCACGCATAACATGATATTTCCTTACATTTCTAACGCAATTTCAAACATTTCTGTATTCTCTAAATACTTACAATATTATTTATCAAACATTACGTATTTCTATAAACACATCTCAACATAAAGCGTTGACGTTCCCACATTTTTGTAACACAAAAAACACAACACGTTAGCATCTCCTACCAAAGTGTCAACACCGTATGATAACATATTTGCATTTCTGTGCACAGATTTCAACATAATATCCTAGAATACTTACATTTCTGTATCAGGATTCCAATGGAACTTGTAATACTTTCCAAATTTCTTCACTCAGATCTTACCACAATTGATTAGAATATTTGTGTGTCAGTTTCGTTTTAAGCACAGAAACAAAGTTTGTCGATATGTTCTATTTACTACGATAAAGAATGTTATAAACGTCTATGTATAATGCACAGTGTATAATTTATCACTCAGTCCTGTAGACACAAACATATTCGAAACTAGCTGGAGTACCATTCCCCTGGAAGGAAATTATGCAACTTTATAATTAATGAAAAGTTATCTTAAAACATGAACATTTGCTTCTCTTATATGTAATTGTAAAAATAATAAGAAAACGCCCATGAAAACTGCGAAACACAAAATGTGAAACTGAAAAGCTGTATGTGTCTCTCTATGGGACAAACAAACATACACACTGAATTTGGTGTAAGGCGTAATATGTTCCATCTAGTTTAGATTTACTGTAAGATGTAATATATTCCAACTAGTTTAGGTTTACTGTAAGATGTAATATATTCCAACTAGTTTAGGTTTACTCTAAGGTGTAATATATTCCAACTAGTTTAGGTTTACTGTAAGGTGTAATATATTCCTGATAGTGCAGATTTACTGTAAGGCGTAATACATTCTAACTAGTTTAGGTTTACCTTAAGGTGTAATAAATTCCAACTAGTTCAGGTTTACTGTAAGATGTAATATATTCCAACTAGTTTAGGTTTACTACTATTGTTGGCTTACTGTAGGGTGTCTCTATGTTTTTTTCCCCGCAGTAGTTTTTAATTCGATCCAAACAGGTATATGTTAATTACAATATAAAAACGTAGGTTAATTAAAACAGTTACGACCAAAAGTACTTTTCTTATATTTGTTTGTTTTATATAAACACAAATGATTAAAAGATATACCGACTGTATTGTTTGTCAAAACAAAACTCTTAACATCACTGTTGAAAAATTTCCGAAGTATCTTAATGGTTGCATATTACACATGATGGGTCAATAAAGATGGTTTTAGAACCTTTATGAAAAGTGAATTATTAATTTTATTAACTGGAGTGCCCGTACCCTGGAAGGGTGTTATGTAAATTCATGATTAGTGAAAGGTTATCTCAGTCAGAAAAAGTTGTTTCCTTTACAAATTTTTTTTTAAAAACCCGAAACGCCCATAAAAACAGCAAAACATAAAATGTGAAACCGTAAGTTTGCATTTATCTCCTCATGGACTCAACGAACCTTCATGCCAAATTAGGTGAAGATCCATCAACATAGGTGAAATAGTGATTACAACACCCACACAAACACTCATAAAAACTGGAAATTGCAAAATTGAAAATTGTGTGCATTTTCTCATGAACCTAATGAACCTCCATATCAATTTTGTTGAACATCCATCCACACCCTGTGAAGTGTTTACACAGGCATACCACAAACAGTACTATTATATTTGTATAGATGGCGCCAGTAATCTGCGTGTGATGTGGCACTCCAAGACGTCATATTTGCACGTGAGAATGGAGAAAAATAAAGTTCTCTTTCACGAGGAAGAAACAGAAGCGAAACAAAAAGTTCGTGATCCTATTGCAAATCTAAATGCACACAGGATAAAATTTTGTGAAGTTGGGGGTTGAACATCGCATAATATAAAAGTTTTTTCAGTATCATATAAGCAAGAGTTTCATTATAATATAATGCTTATAGTTAAATAATAATGCGACACTCTGTGTAATCTCTTTATATTGTTCTCAAACATTGGCTGACAAATCAATTTTCGCTTAACACTGCTCATCGTATATTTCGCTGCAAGTTATTCTAATTTGATGTTTGCTTACTTATGTGCTTATTTTGTTTAATGATTAAGAGCGCTATTTTGAAATATTTTACCTAGAACAGTTTCTAATCCCCACTGTATTTCGGAGCTGATGAACCAGGTTCGAATCCGTACAACACCACCAAATATCCATGACTTTTAAATTGTGGATGCGTTATAATAGTGACAGGTAAACCCTTATCATGTGACTGACTCGCTCCAATTCCTCTGATCATTAGTCCAAAACGAGGGTTTGATGTAAACTTCACGCAGAACTACATATAGGTTATCAACACTAACCATTCTATAGTAATACACTAAAGAGAGGTAGACAATTAGTCAGCACTATCCACCAGTAACTCTTTTAATAACAAATAGTGGGATTTACCATCACTTTATAACGTCCTCACAACTAAAAGGGCGAGTGGGTTCAACTATGGGAATTTAAACACGCGGTCGACAAAGTCGAGAGCAACAACCACCAGGCCATTCAATATCCTAAAAATAAGGGACTTAGCAACTTTGCCATTAATACGAAGATTCGAAGCCAACAGTACAGATGCACGATACAGATGCGTGATCAGGCACCGACAATTTGAAATAAGCAGATGGCTTTAGAAATCAATGCATATTTTAATTCATGCTTGGAGCTTAAATGAGGAAGTCGTAAAAAATGACGGAAAATTTTCATGAAGAATGTATGTTACACCACAGATTTGTAAAACTTATAACACAAAGTTTCGACTAAGAATGTATGTTACACCACAGAGTTGTGAAACTTATAACACAAAGTTTCGACTAAGAATGTAAGTTACACCACAGATTTGTGAAACTTATAACACACAGTTTCGACTAGGAATGTATGTTACACCACAAACTTGTGAAACTTATAACACACAGTTTCGACTAAGAATGTATGTTACACCACAGATTTGTGAAACTTACAACACAAAGTTTCGACTAAGAATGTATGTTACACCACAGATTTGTGAAACTTATAACACAAAGTTTCGACTAAGAATGTATGTTACACCACAGATTTGTAAAACTTATAACACACAGTTTCGACTAAGAATGTATGTTACACCACAGATTTGTGAAACTTACAACACACAGTTTCGACTAAGAATGTATGTTACACCACAGATTTGTGAAACTTATAACACAAAGTTTCGACTAAGAATGTATGTTACACCACAGATTTGTAAAACTTACAACACAAAGTTTCGACTAAGAATGTATGTTACACCACAGATTTGTGAAACTTATAACACAAAGTTTCGACTAAGAATGTATGTTACACCACAGATTTGTAAAACTTACAACACACGGTTTCGACTAAGAATGTATGTTACACCACAGATTTGTGAAACTTATAACACACAGTTTCGACTAAGAATTATGTGACACCACAGATTTGTGAAACTTACAACACACAGTTTCGACTAAGAATGTATTTTACACCACAGATTTGTGAAACTTATAACACAAAGTTTCGACTAAGAATGTATGTTACACCACAGATTTGTGAAACTTACAACACACAGTTTCGACTAAGAATGTATGTTACACCACAGATTTGTGAAACTTATAACACAAAGTTTCGACTAAGAATGTATGTTACACCAAAGATTTGTAAAACTTACAACACACGGTTTCGACTAAGAATGTATGTTACACCACAGATTTGTGAAACTTACAACACACGGTTTCGTCTAAGAATTATGTGACACCACAGATTTGTAAAACTTACAACACACAGTTTCGACTAAAAATGTATTTTACACCACAGATTTGTGAAACTTATAACACAAAGTTTCGACTAAGAATGTATGTTACACCACAGATTTGTGAAACTTACAACACACGGTTTCGACTAAGAATGTATGTTACACCACAGATTTGTGAAACTTATAACACAAAGTTTCGACTAAGAATGTATGTTACACCACAGATTTGTGAAACTTATAACACACAGTTTCGACTAAGAATGTATTTTACACCACAGATTTGTGAAACTTATAACACAAAGTTTCGACTAAGAATGTATGTTACACCACAGATTTGTGAAACTTACAACACACGGTTTCGACTAAGAATGTATGTTACACCACAGATTTGTGAAACTTATAACACAAAGTTTCGACTAAGAATGTATGTTACGCCACAGATTTGTGAAACTTATAACACAAAGTTTCGACTAAGAATGTATGTGACACCACAGATTTGTGAAACTTACAACACACAGTTTCGACTAAGAATGTATTTTACACCACAGATTTGTGAAACTTATAACACAAAGTTTCGACTAAGAATGTATGTTACACCACAGATTTGTGAAACTTACAACACACAGTTTCGACTAAGAATGTATGTTACACCACAGATTTGTGAAACTTATAACACAAAATTTCGACTAAGAATGTATGTTACACCAAAGATTTGTAAAACTTACAACACACGGTTTCGACTAAGAATGTATGTTACACCACAGATTTGTAGAAACTTACAACACGGTTTCGACTAAGAATTATGTGACACCACAGATTTGTAAAACACACAAGTTTCGACTAAGAATGTATTTTACACTACAGATTTGTGAAACTTATAACACAAAGTTTCGACTAAGAATGTATGTTACACCACAGATTTGTGAAACTTATAACACAAAGTTTCGACTAAGAATGTATGTTACACCACAGATTTGTGAAACTTATAACACAAAGTTTCGACTAAGAATGTATGTTACACCACAGATTTGTGAAACTTACAACACAAAGTTTCGACTAAGAATGTATGTTACACCACAGATTTGTGAAACTTATAACACAAAGTTTCGACTAAGAATGTATGTCACACCACAGATTTGTGAAACTTACAACACACGGTTTCGACTAAGAATGTATGTTACACCACAGATTTGTGAAACTTATAACACAAAGTTTCGACTAAGAATGTATGTTACACCACAGAGTTGTGAAACTTATAACACAAAGTTTCGACTAAGAATGTATGTTACACCACAGATTTGTGAAACTTACAACACACGGTTTCGACTAAGAATTATGTGACACCACAGATTTGTAAAACTTACAACACACAGTTTCGACTAAGAATGTATTTTACACTACAGATTTGTGAAACTTATAACACAAAGTTTCGACTAAGAATGTATGTTACACCACAGAGTTGTGAAACTTATAACACACGGTTTCGACTAAGAATGTATGTTACACCACAGATTTGTGAAACTTATAACACAAAGTTTCGACTAAGAATGTATGTTACACCACAGATTTGTGAAACTTATAACACAAAGTTTCGACTAAGAATGTATGTTACACCACAGAGTTGTGAAACTTACAACACAAAGTTTCGACTAAGAATGTATGTTACACCACAGATTTGTGAAACTTATAACACAAAGTTTCGACTAAGAATGTATGTTACACCACAGATTTGTGAAACTTACAACACACGGTTTCGATTAAGAATGTATGTTACACCACAGAGTTGTGAAACTTATAACACACGGTTTCGACTAAGAATGTATGTTACACCACAGATTTGTGAAACTTATAACACAAAGTTTCGACTAAGAATGTATGTTACACCACAGATTTGTGAAACTTATAACACACAGTTTCGACTAAGGAAACGAAAGTTGAAAGAGGAAGAAATATGTATGTGTTTTCTTATAGCAAAGCTACATCGGGCTCTCTACTGAGCCTACCGAGGGGTATCGAACCCCTGATATTAGCGTTGTAAATCCGTACACTTACCGCTGTACTAGATAGGAGCAGGGAGAGATGTTCTGATTTTGATGTAAATCTCCAACATTCTTCTTTGACTTGAAATTTTAGACACCGTTTCAATTGTTTGAGTTCCTTCTTTTCAATGCTGCACAGAAAAGCTATAAAACATAGAGTTAACAAATAATCAAGCCTACAAGATGAATGCGATTGAGCATGGTCATTATAGTAATTAAAACTAAACATACAGTGTATTATTATTATTCAGTTAATTTATAAGAATAACACGGTTTGTATAAAAGAAGATAACCGCACTGTCCGAAACGCTTTCGCAAGTCACACACAGGTTTGGTGTGTGCTTCACTTGGAGCGTCGAAACGTGTGAGTTGTGGGTTTATTTCTCGAACGCAACTTAAACCCATGTATTTTATGATTTTCAATAATCTTTAATAGATACGTCCTTTACGTCTTTATGAATACACATATCGTATAACCTTTGAGTTATGTCCGTTCACAAGTTAGCCTACTACTCTTAAATAAGATCGAACATATCTGGCATTTTTTAGTGTCAATATTCTATAATGAAATAAAAATAAATTATTAAAAACTAATGTATTATATTATAGTGAATAATAGTTTTCACTACCAAACCAATTTCAGTTATTTTCCAAAATTCAAATACCCCACCAACACCACTACTAGTCAACAAAAACTGAGTAGTTTTTTTTTCTCTAGAAATTAAACACTTTTGCTATCTGGTTTCAAATTTTATCATATTGCTGAAGAAATATTGTTTTATGAAGCTTATATCTATGCTTAAGTATCAACGCAGCACAAACTTGTAGTTAGTGCACTCGACTCGTAATCTGTGGATTGTGGGTTCGATTATCTCTCACTGAACATGCTAAACATTTCAGCCGTGGGGCCGTTTTAATATGATTGTCAATCCAACTACTCGTTGGTTAAATAATAACTCCAAAGTTGGTGGCGGGTGGTGTTGACTAACTGCCTTCCCTTTACTCTCTCATCGCTAAATTCGGGACAGCTGGCGCAAATATCCCATCTGTAGCTTTGCGTGAAATTCTAAAAAAACCAAATCAAACTCTTCGTGTATATACAGTTGGAGTTGTGAAAAGAAATGACCAACTATGAGGAAAAAGAAAACAAAAAGAACTCAAAACGAATTTCTAAACTTAAAATAAAATGTGACGCAACTTATTTGCTCGTGCGAGTGATGTTTCTGCAGGTAATGGTGTTTTCAACCTGAAAGAAACCTTTCTTGACACGTGACCTAAGCAGTCTTAACTTACAACTTCTAATCAGAGGAGAGAGAAAGAAGGAACAACCAATTAACAGCACCAACTACCTTTGTGTATATTCTTGAGCCAATGGCAGGACTAACTCTCACATTTATAATGTGCCCATAATTATTCAGTGGCATATCATGGCTCAAACCATGGACCTACCAGTACACAGCATTGCATGCTTACCACTAAATGTAATAAAGTATTGGTCAAAACCCTATATCAGTCATTAAAATTACATCACCTATTAAGGTGTTTAACTTTGGCTGTTACATTATCAGCGGACACAACGAACTCTGACATTGGACGAAAGGTGTCGTCGGCGGTGGCGAGTGGCGAAAAATGTGCACAGACCAGTTGCTTTTATGTTTCTTCTTGTTAAAAATTCATAGCCAGTTAGAAAATACGACGTTTTCGTAACTGAAGAATTCGTTTGTACCTTTAGTGTGCATTTAACATGAGATATTTTGCGACTCTGATTAATGAAGTGCTTTTCCACATTTGACAGACCCTACTATTTTATAGATCCTTGACTCTATATTTGACAGACCATTGGTCCTACATTTTACAGACCACTGGCCCTATATTTTACAGACCCTTTGCCATACATTTGACACCCCTAGCTATGTCTCTGCAAGAGCTCTCAACCCTACCATCAAACACGGGTCTGTGATTTATTTATTTTTGTTGATGAAAGTAGATACTGTAACAGCGTGAGGGCCCATGTTGTATACGTATTCAACACCAAATTAACGGGTTTTTCTTCCAAACATTAGACTGCGAAGTGGATGACAGTCTTTCATTCTGATTAGATACAGTTGGCTCATAAACATAAGGACACAGGTTTTTATGACTATAACATAAGGCATAACCGCGTGATAAAATATTACAACTTTATTCTCTCTCTGTTAATGCAATGAGGTTTACTAGTTTTCGTAAACCTTATAACAATTTAGTTTACGTTTAAGATGTACAAACTAAATTTTGTTGTCATGTTGTGTGATTAGAATAATTCACGTAATAATTGTTACAATGATACAATGTTGTAACATCTAAGTATTTCAAACATTCTGTGACAAATTCTCAATATATGTGTGAGAAGAATTTAAAAAAATTTGACAATTACAGTTAATGTTATTTTGTTATATATCAGACAAAATATATTAGCTCTTGTTTTCATTTTGTCCATATAACAATAAAACAGGTTACTTTTTAAGTTTGGGGCAATGTCTGTCGTATGACTAACAAACTAATGCCAGCAAGAATTGTAAGCCAGCTTGTATAGAAGCTGATTTAATCTTGGTAGTTAAGTATTTTACGATTCAGTACACATTACTGTTTGTCTCTAACTGTGCGTGTGTCTTTTTTTCTTATAATAAAGCCACATCAGGCTATCTGCTGAGTTCACTGAGGGGAATCGACCCCCTAATTTTAGCATTATAAATCCTTAGACTTACTGCTGTACCAGCGGGGAACATAGCTTACGTACTGGAACAGGAACAAAGATGTGTGTGTTTTTGTGTGTTTTTCTTATAGCAAAGCCACATCAGGCTATCTGCTGAGTTCACCGATGGTAATCGAGCCCCTAATTTTAGCGTTGTAAATCCGTAGACTTACCGATCTGTACCAGCGGAGGCCCCTAAATGTGAAAGGGTATCCAGCAGTGAGCGGGATTCGCCTCTTTAATAAAGTTGATGAACAAAACCTAAATTGTCAGAAAGAAAATAATATTTCTCTATTGTTTAAACCGTTGCGACGTAAAGAACACAGATTTATATCTGTACACAATACTAGTCTTAAACTCTATGAATTCCGGATCGAAACAGAAAAAAATAACTTCCTAATTTATCAGCAAAATCTGGAAATACCATAAATGTACGTTCAGCTTTTCCCGTTGTGACGTCAAGTGGAATAACATCAACATTGATTTTTAGACTTCCATTGAACTTATTTTGGACGTAAAATACATTTTGTACTAATAAACAGTAAACGTGATGTATTCATAGAGTACTAAAGAACCTTTTTCTCATGAAGACTCGTATCTTTCATTACAAGAAGTAACACAAGTTAAATAATTTGTCTATGGCCAAGCGCGTAAGGCGTGCGACTCGTAATCCGAGGGTCGCAGGTTCGCATCCCCGTCGCGCTAAACATGCTCGCCCTTTCAGCCGTGGGGGCGTTATAATGTTACAGTCAATCCCACTATTCGTTGGTAAAAGAGTAGTCCAAGAGTTGGCGGTGGGTGGTGATGACTAGCTGCCTTCCCTCTTGTCTTACACTGCTAAATTAGGGACGGCTAGCACAGATAGCCCTCGAGTAACTTTGTGCGAAATTCCAAAACAAACAATAATTTGTTAATGTCTTTCATGGAGTTTGTTTTTCTTGAGTAAGATATATTTACTTTATGTGTGATAAGTCGGAGATAAACTTTTTTCATCCTTCACGTTTTATGTAAAATATTTCAGTATCTGTGAGACTTGACAAGTCATTAGTTTTACTAACATATATTGATGATGCTCTATTAGGATGTCATAAGACACGTCGATTGTTGGCGATAAAGAAGGAAAGACGTGAGAGTAAAAATAGAAATACTTGCAGTCAGTTTAGTTATGGATTTCAAGTGTATAACATGTTTTGTAAAATTTCTGAAGTAAAAAAATTTGATCATATTAGCTCTAATCGTTTTGCGGGGTGTTTCTTAAGTTTATTTTTGTTTAACTAATAACACGCTGAAATATCCATATACCATCTGTATTATCAAATTAGGCTTTAGGTAAGTATCTTATAAAGTATTAGGGCCTGGCTTGGCCTAGCGCGTTAAGGCGTGCGCTTCGTAATCTGAGGGTCGCCCTCCCAGCCGTGGGGGCGTTATAACGTGACGGTCAATCCCACTATTCGTTGGTAAAAGAGTAGCTCAAGAGTTGGCGGTGGGTGGTGATGACTAGCTGCCTTCCCTCTAGTCTTACACTGCTAAATTAGGGACGGCTAGCACAGATAGCCCTCGAGTAGCTTTGTGCGAAATTCCAAAACAAACAAAACAAACAATAAAGTATTAGGTATTCAAGATTAAATACATTAAGTATTAAAGATATAAAGTATTTTATCTTGAAGTTTTGTTAATAAGTGTTTCAGTGTGTTTGTTAATTTATGGTTTTACTTTCGTATATTCATGATATTATATTTGCCTTTGATTAAACGTGTTGTATTAAAAAATTAAAAAATACCTTCAAATAGTGGGAGTGACCGTCACATTGTAACGCTCCCACAGCTGAAAGGGCGAGCATGTTTCGTGTGACGGGGATTTGAACCCGCGACCCTCGGATACGAGGCGAGTGCCTTAACCACCTGTCCATGCCGGTCCTGCTTAAACACATTTGTTGAAAACTGATACTCATGGGTTGTAATTTATCACAAAGGACTAAACCGAACATGTAATTATATGTAAAACTTAGTATTTAGTTTGATCACAGTAGAATTAGGTGTTGGTGAATTACCAACATTAGATAACGTATATTTTCCAACTGACTCTGCCTGAGCTTTTGATTGTATGTCAGGAACATTTTAATATTATTAAGTAGTGAGCTTGTAGTGCTGGTAACGTTGGAAGCCATCTGGACCATCCAGGTTAATTTTTTTCTCATCAGGGAACAAAACCTTCTTCCACTTTTTTACGTCCCATGTTTGGTGCTTCACAGAAACGTTTAACCGAGCTGTTTCGTGGTGTGGAAGGAGGCGTGATCTTTGAAGATATTTACGGTTTTTAAAGCCTTTCTCTCATATATGCCGTTTTATTGTTCTTGAGCTGCATTCTGCGTCCGTAAGGGCCTTAATCTGGTTCGACGATCGGCTGGTGTCTCGCCGAACAACCCGTGGAATCCTCTTACTCAACGCCGGCGAAATTTTCTTTGGCCGACCACTTGAAATTCTCGTTCCGTATCCCTTAAGGTCTTTTAAGAAATTTGCAACAGCAGTTTTACTACGCCCAATCTCACCAGCGATGGCATGTTGAGAGAAATCTATCTTTTGCAGCTCGACATTTTTGCCACGTTCAAACTCTGTCAACTTTTTAGCCTTTGCCATGTTTTTACTCAATGTAACACAGGAGATGCTATTGGAAGATGTTGACAACGCTAATGCTTGAACACAAATGACTAGATTTTATTACGTGTTTACCGATTAACATTTCGTTTTATTATAGTCTTAAACTTTTGACCAGCTAATATTTAGACTAATTTCATAGTGTTCACATTTTCTCTATTAAATGCTAAAAAACGTTTTTTATTTTTATTTTCTCTTTTCTTATTGTCATCTTTTGAAGCTCTTCCCAAATAAGTGGTTGAGTCTAACAACGCAAAATGCATATTTTTTCTTTATGTTCATTGGCCTTAAGATTTTAACAAGCAGTGTAAAACTTTCTGTTTTATTATGATATTGAAAAAGAATATTTGTGCCTTTTATGGTAAACTCAAGGAATTCTTCTCTTATTCCATTGGCTCTTTCAACTGGTGACCAATTAATGTCATTAACCTTCATGATACCAATCTTATGTGATTGTTGTGCGCTGTTAGCTGGCGTAATCATTCACGTAAATATGATCAGAGACATAAACAGACGTAAACACAAATGTAATCACAGAAGCAAACAGACATGAATATACATGTAATCACAGAGGTACACATTGTAAAAATAAATGTAATAAGAGAGGTAGATAGACGTAAATATAAATTTAATCAGAGAAGTAGATAAACATAAGTACAAATGTAACACAGAGGTAAACAGAAGCATTCAAAAATGTAACCACAGAGGTAGTTAGACATATATACAAACGTAATGCAGAGGTAAACAGACGTAAATACAAATGTAAACGGCCCGGCATGGCCAGGTGGGTTAAGGCGTTCGACTCGTAATCCGAGGGTCGCGGAATTCAAATCCCCGTCATACCACACATGCTCGCCATTTCAGTCGTGGGGTCGTTATAAAGCGACGGTCAATCCCACTATTCGTTGGTAAAGAGTAGCCCAAACGTTGGTAGTGGGTGGTGATGACTAGCTGCCTTCCCTCTAGTCTTACACTGGTAAATCAGGGACGGCTAACACAGATAGCTCTTGTGTAGCTTTGCGCGAAATTCAAAAACGAACTATTTCATCCTCTTTCTGTAATTTATATCGTCTCTATGCATGTAATATTCCCTGGTGGTAAACTTAACATTGTAACTAATTATGATTTGAGACATATATCATAATCAAAAGAAAATAAAAAGAGGAAATCGAACTAAAAATAAATTATGGAATCACTAAATAAAACGTTACACAAGTGGTGTAAAAATTACTTAGAAATTAGCCCTATTTAAAGGTAAAATATACATAAAATATTCACTGAATAAGTTTCGAAAAACAAGTGAGTTAACACTTGTTTAGATTTCGTGCACTTTAGATATTGCAATACAATTATCGACAAAACAGTTAACACATTTATTAAAAGGTTAAAATTCAAATAACTCGTGCAGAAACAACTAAAATGCTCAAACGAACAACATTTCAGTAAACAATTATTAATTTTTCTGCTAAGACCAATCAACGACCTTGGAACATATAACACATATTTCGACGTCAAATTACGCCATCCTCTAAATATATTGTGTCTTTTGATTGGTCTTACAATAAAAGCTGGTAACTGTGTTCTATGAGTGTGTGCGTGTTGTTGTTGTTGTTGTTCTTTTTTCTTACATGAAAGGCCACATCGGGCTATCTGCTGTGTTAACCAAGGGGTAAAGAACCCCAGATTTTAGCGTTGTAAGTCCGTAGAATTATTCCAGCGTGTGGGACAAGTGTGTTTAAAAAAAATGTCGAATCGTTTGAATAGTTTAACCAATTATTTTATTTACATTTGTAAAACGTTTAATACCACAACTTTAATCAGAGAGCAAGGGTTTAGTTAAAAAAAACCGCTTAAAAAGAAACAACACGTGTTATATCAAACTTTGGTTAGCAGTACACAAAAACCAATGAAATACTTACTTAGATTACTTTGGGTTCTCAAAACAACACAAAACAAATACAGGTTTATTGTCCAATTTAAAATAGCAACCAAAGACTCGTCTTTTCTAGTAGTTAGTACAGCAAATAAAATTTAAAGAAAAAAAATACTTTGATATCTTTGAAACAAACATCACTATTAATATCTTTGTCTAAACTCCACAAACAACCAAGAAACCAATCACTGTCATCGGAGATTCCCTTGATTATAAAGAAAAAAAAAATTACGGGTTTTGAGACCAAACCAATGGAAACTTTTGTTTTCGGTTATATTATCTATAGATAAATCTAATAAACAATCCTTCGTTTAGTTTAAATATTCAGTAACAATTCCGGAAACTGTTTCTATGACAACTGTACTCACACGTGTAAACATTATTTCACAATAAATGACCTTATCAGCTTCACACTTGACAACACATTTGTACAGTTCAGCCAATATGTTTTCCAAATAATTCAATAGATGCCCATGGGAAGCAGCTTCAGCTCATAATTTCGAAATTTGAATGATCGTACGTTTTAAATTACGGACTACAGTAAAAAAGGAAATCCCCAACAGGCCGCGGCGTTTGAAATTATTTTAGGCAGGATTAGTGCAAATTAACCTATGATACTTTTTTTCGTCTTTTTATTAGCTATATTTTTGTGCGCTAGCAATACCAAGTGTGGGACATAGACGTATCCGATTCTATTTTATTACTCACTCAAAAGCCCCAGTGGTACAGCTATATGTCTGCGGACTTCCACCTCTAGAAACCTGGTTTCGGCATCCTTGGTGGGCACAGAACAGACAGCCCTTTATGTATCTGTGTGCCTAACTTAAACCAACAACAATGTCTATTACTGACCCATACCACCATCACCAAAAAAAAAAACAGTAAACTTATGGATAGATCCTCAAAAACAAAAGGGCTAATTATATAAGCCTAGTTTTTCTATAGAACTTCCTAATTTCAATTATATATCAGAAATTCAGCAAGCTGATATGACATTAACATTAAAAAATATATATTTTATATTAGTAATACATCAGAAAAAATATATATTTTATATTAGTAATACATAAAAAAAAATATATTTTATATTAGTAATACATCAGAAACAAATTATATTTGTAATACATCAGAAAAAATATATTTTATATTAGTAATACATCTGATTATTATCGGGTATTGTAGATGACATTAACATGTCTCTTTGATAATGCATTGAATTTATTTTAAAATTGAGAAGTTGGGTATAAATCCTTTTGTTTTAAACGCAATGTATTTAATTCTAACGCAAACTGTCAAGGTATTGGGTGTTGTTGCTGCTTTAGAAAAGGATTTAGATCATTTAGTGAGTTGGGTATATAAATGGCAGATGAGTTTTACTTATAATAAATGCAAGATAATACATGTAGGTTATAATAATTTAATAAGTATAATTTGGATGGGAAAACCTCAACACTGTTATGAAAGAAAAGGATCTTGGTGTAATAGTCGCTCAGTCTCTTAAAGGTAAACAGGATTTTTTAGGTTGTATCTACAGAAATATTGAATACAAGTCTGAAGAGGTTATAATTTCATTGTACAGGGCGAGGACACATTTGGAATGCTGTGTTTAGTCTTGGATTTCTAACCTCAGGAAAGACATTGAGTTGTTGGAAAGGATTCAAAGGAGAGTTAGTGAAATGGTGCTTGGGATGGAAGAGTTGTTATACGAAGAGAGATAAAGATCTTTAAAACTGTTTTCTCTTGAAAAGGAGAGAAGTTCGAGGATATGTGATCGAAGTGTTTAACATTCTAAAAGGAACAAGTAATGTTGATGCATATTTAACAGCGCGAATTATAGAACGAGGGGACACAAACATGAAATTAGTCAAAGCACAAGCCGTCTTCAGCTAAGACAATTTTATTTTTTAATTAGGACGGTTGGCCTATGGAATCTGTTGCCTTCAGATGTTGTGGAGGAAGTAAATTTAAGTAGGTTTAAAAGAAAACTTGTTAGATGTATGAATGATAAGAACTGGCTGTAATATTTGTGTTTATTTAATAGTTTTCGTTAGGCTTAGAGGATGAAACAGCCGAGATGGACCAACAGATCTTTTGTTGTCCTTGAACATTATGTTATTTTATGTATGAAATAACATGAATACTATAAAAACATGGTACAACTAAAGCATGGTACCACTAAAACATGGTACCACTGAAGCTTTAATTTTATTTATTTAATAGTTTTAGTTAGGCTTAGAAGATGGGACAGCCGAGATGGACCAAAAATATCTCTTCTTTTCCCTAAACATTATACTATTAACTATTATTTGTTTATTTACAGACAGAAAGACAAAAGCAAAATTGATAAAATAAAATTATAACTCAGACAAAAAAACAACAAAAGCTGTTTTCCCTGCGATACACTTTATACCTCAAGAGCACCAACCTACAAAGTTATGATAGAAAGACTCGAAAAGTAAGGGTTTAGAACAATATATGAATTGGCTTCAAGAGATGATTGAGGCCGTTTCCCATCAGTAAACCCAGTCGTTAGCTTATAGCAATTATAATTATAACCTGTTTGTTCAGCTGATAGTTTATCGAGTGCACACTGATAAGGAAGTATTAGTTGGTTTATCATTACTGTACGCATGAGAAGCGAAACTAGATTCATATAAAAAGATAATCACGCCGCCAACAACATTAAAATACTCTTAAGATGAAAGAATATAATTTGAGACCCATCGGCGTTGCTATGACGACATGAATGCAATAATCCTTCATTTAAATTAGATGATCTTTGAGGTAAGGCGAAACAATCAGTACAATTTCTTTAAAATTAAAAATTTAATTTAAACACGAATTTTATAGAAAACCGGAATTTCTGAGAAAAACACCAAATGCAATTTACACAGGTTTCCATGTTCTGAATTTCGCGAAAAGCTACACAAGGGATATTTTCGCTATTTAAACAAGAGTTTCAAAAATAGTTTATATATTTTAAAGTAATTTCAATTCGCTAAACCGTTGTTAGTTTATTGTTACATAGTTACAAAATGTACTACCTGTGATTTACTCACCAAGGATATCGAACATTTTGTTTTCGTGTCGTAAGCCAACTGACAAATCCGGTGTTAGTTTATTGTTGCATAGTTACAAAATGTACTACCTGTGATTTACTCACCAAGGATATCGAACATTTTGTTTTGGAGCCGTAAGCCAGCTGACTTACCGTTGTTAATTTATTGTTACTAAAGCACATGGCTACAAAATGTATACCTGTGATTTACTCACCATGGATATCGAACCCCTTGTTTTGGATTCGTAATCCAGCTCACTTACCATTCATTCCCTGGTGGTAGAAGCAGTAAACAGTTGGTACCCACACTATACTTTTTCGTCTTGTAATCTGAATAAACCGTCACTTTTAAAATACGTCCATTCCTGAACATTCGCATTGTATTAGCGCCAACATGTTTCGAGCCTTGGACCGTCATTTTCCAACCCAACTTATTAATAAGTACGCTGCTTTCGGTTTCTGACTTCATATTAATATGCTGTTTTTTCCAAAAGAAATTTTAGCTCAGACATATTTTGTTGTCTACCATTTAAACATTGTTGAAGAGATTTGTAGTTCACTCTTTGCTTTGGACCGGCATGGCCAGGTGGGTTAAGGAGTTCGACTTGTTATCTGAGGGTCGCAGGTTCGAATCCCCGTCACCCCAAACATGCTCTCCTCTTCAGCTGTGGGAGCGTTATAATATTACGGTGAATCTCACTATTCGTTGGTAAAAGAGTAGCCCAAACGCTGGTAGTGGGTGGTGATGACTAGCTGCCTTCTCTCTAGTCTTAAACAGCTAAATTAGGGAAGACTAGTACATTTAGCCCTCCTGTAGCTTTGCGTGAAATTCAAAAACAAAAAACACTCTCTGCCTATTTTAGAAATATAATAAATTACAACTACGAAGCGAAAAATAGTTCACGATGATTGTTTATATATAATCAGAAAAAATATATAAAAATATCAACTGTTTTCCAACACATTATGAATATATACATATCACGCTCTGTTGCGTAATATTTATTATAATCGATCTAATTGGAATGACGAAAGCTGAACCACTTGGAACCTCCAGCCTTTGCGGCTTTTGGAGATATTACTTAATATCAAGATATTTGTGAGACAAGTCAGTCTCGATTGTTTGATGTTGGTGTACAAAACCATTCGATAGTTGAACTTAAAGTGACTGAATTTTTTAAATAGACTCGCAAGTTGCTCTACGTCAGATGTGAAAGCTCGCCTAAAATTTAATATCTTACATCAGTTGTACTTGACAGTAATCAATCAGTATGTGTGTAGGTGTTGTACTTAACTGATGATATAGCTACAAATGACATGCTAAGTTTCTCAGATAAATTATCCCAAGAAGAAACAAACAGACTTACTTTCAAACACAGGAAAAGATAAATTAGGTTGGAGTACGTGTTATATAATTTCTTATCCAAAGCATTAAAGCTTTACTTGCATTCATTTTTGTATATTTCTTTTTCACCGTGTTCTCCGCTAACACAATGACGTGCTGGAACTTGATATCATGAAGGATACCATTGCTCAGTTTTCACACTCAACTGCTCATTATTAATTGCTTTCCAGGAGCACAGCGGCGTGCCTGCGGACTGACTCGGCCCGGCATGGCCAAGCGTGTTAAGGCGTGCGACTGTAATCTGAGTGTCGCGGGTTCGCATCCCCGTCGCGCCAAACATGCTCGCCCTCCCAGCCGTGGGGGCGTTATAATGTGACGGTCAATCCCACTATTCGTTGGTAAAAGAGTAGTCCAAGAGTCGGCGGTGGGTGGTGATGACTAGCTGCCTTCCCTCTAGTCTTACACTGCTAAATTAGGGACGGCTAGCACAGATAATCCCCGAGTAGCTTTTTGCGAAATTCAAAACACAAAGCGGACTTACAATGCTAAAATCAGGATTTCGATACACGTGGTGCAGCTTTGTGCTTAATTACAAACAAAGGAAACATTATTTATTTGACATTTGTCCGAGGTGTTACTTATAAACCTCGAAGACAATGAATAAAGAAGAGGAATATTAAACCCTAACCACCAGACCATGCCGGGTTCCTATTCAGTCAGAGAAGAGTACTATAAGAGTTGGCGATAGACATTTGGTTTTGGTGTGTTTCGAATTTCGCACAAAACTACACGAGGGATATCTGCGCTATCCGTCCCTAACTTAGGAGTATAAGACTAGAGGGAAGGCAGCTAGTCATCACCACCCACCGCCGACTCTTAGGCTACTCTTTTACCAACGAATAGTTGGGATTGACAGAAAATTTAACGCCCACACGGCCGAATGGGAGAGCAAGTTTGGCGTGACGGGGATTCGAACCCGCAACCCTTGGATTACACATCGAGCGCCCTAACCGCCTAGACATGCTAGGCTCGATTTGTTGGGAGTGCTACTGAATAGCTAATCTGTCTTCCCTCTTGTCTAGCAGTTAGGAGCGGCTAAATATTGAGAAGGTTTGCACAAGTACCTGAAAATAAACAAGATTTTTAACCGCGGTATAGTGGCTCATAAAATGCTTCTGAATTTCTCAACTACAATTTTTTAGCTCATAACTCCGTCATCTCTCGACCGATGCAAGATACAATTACAGTTTTTAATTCAGGAGGTAAAACTTTTTCGATTGACGTGGGTTAATTTACTCTAATCCTGCATAAAATAATTTAAATTTAAGGGTTAGCTGGTAGAGGTCCTAATGTGTAATAAAATAAAATCGGGTAAGAAGACGCCACCTGCTGTCGTACGAAAATATGGCTAATAGAAAAAGAAAGAAAGGTCTCATAGATTAATTTACTCTAATCCTGCCTCATTGAATTTCAAGCGCTACGAGCTGTTGATGATCGGCTCGTGTCATTGC
Organism: Tachypleus tridentatus; assembly: GCF_004210375.1. Lineage (NCBI taxonomy): Eukaryota > Metazoa > Arthropoda > Merostomata > Xiphosura > Limulidae > Tachypleus > Tachypleus tridentatus. Next base: position 17,027,582 of record NC_134826.1, read on the forward strand.
AACATTTATCACAGTGTGTCTTTTAGCTGGGATTCGTTTTCCCTCGGTGGGCTCAGCACATAGTCTGATGTGGCTTTGTATAAAAAAACACACACACATATCTTTTAGCTTCACATAAATAAAAGTTACACCAAAAGTTGCAAGCATATTGTTTTACTTTATATTTCATACTCAATATATGTAAATACGTATAGGCCTGAAGTCTGTAAGAGGATTAAACCTGGTAACGGTATGATTCCAGAATTTCAAAACATGTATGTGTTTGTAACTAGTCCTATGTAACCCTAAAATTCATGTTTCTGTTTTGTTTTTAATTTTTGTTTCAAAAATAGTGTTTCGTTTTCTTTTAGAAATTATCAGAAGAGACGTTCAATGAACTGTCTTCGCTATATTTACAGTTTATTATATAACTTACACAAGATGTCGTGTTTTCCAATTCATTTTATTTCGGGAATATTAATATTTTTGCCAGCAACTAGAAAATGTTTTCTGTACGTGTTTTGAAGTCGTGATTCTCATTAGACGTATCAGAGGTAAAAAGAGACATTTTTATCTTTTAATACGAGGCGGTTCCGTTTACTTTCCAATTTCCCTATTTCAATTTCGAATCAGGCGACGTTCTTTGTATGTCATCAAAGAATGCAAATACGTAATTTGAAAATATGAGTATTTTTATTGTTAAAATAACAAATCAAATGTTAGTAACTGTATGGTATCCATCAGCCCAATGCTATACCTCGTGCAGACGTATCGCGAACAACGTGGATTGTTTATGAAGCAAGTGTGTTTGAGTGGTTACTGTTCGCGTTTCTTTGCCATCAGAAACGCATTGCATTTCGTATTTCGGGGTCTTGAATGCGTTATATGGATAACGGTCAATTCCCACTATTTTGTCATACGACGGTAACCTGATACTAGTATATATAGAAAGAGAGAACAACGAGATCAAAAGCATTATTGAATATTTAATAAAACATTTTTTAGGTTTACGTTTATGATAAAATCAATTTTTATTCCCCCTTTCTCAATCAAGAATAGCTGCACACTGACAAAGTGGCTTATAACGGTAAATATCAGGTTTCGATACTCGAAGTGGGCGCGGTAAAGATAGTCCATTGTGTAGCTTTGCGTTTAACAAAAAACAATCAATAACACTTTACAATGTAGTTATTTTGGATTATTTTCTTCATTTAAAGACAGCTAAATCTATACAAACATTATATTACTGTCTGTTGTCTGTCCATGAATAGGCCTGGCATGGCCAAGCGCGTAAGGCGTGCGACTCGTAATCCGAGGGTCGCGGGTTCGCGCCCGCGTCGCGCTAAACATGCTCGCCCTCCCAGCCGTGGGGGTGTATAATGTTACGGTCAATCCCACTATTCTTTGGTAAAAAGAGTAGCCCAAGAGTTGGCGGTGGGTGGTGATGACTAGCTGCCTTCCCTCTAGTCTTACACTGCTAAATTAGGGACGGCTAAAGCAGATAGCCCTCGTATTGCTTTGCGCGAAATTCAAAAAACAAACAAACAGCATTAATTGATGATGGCCGCAGTTTGAGGAGTAACTAAGACAATGTTAGTTGTATAGATACTAAATTAGAGACAAGACTTTAAATTTTGTAACAAACCGTTGGTAAAACTTTTGTATCTAGATACCTATCATATCGTCTACTTTGATTAGACACGCATCCCTAGTGATTATATTAGAGGTTTTTTTATTGTCTTTTATTGTTATTGTTGTCACATGACAAATGTGGCACGGTGAGAGTCTTGAATACTTATCTTTACAAAAGTGGTCCTAGACCGAAAACAGCTGAAGAACTTTTGTTCTCACTAGAACTAAGCGTCGAGTCCATTTGTTTTTCTAAAGTTCCAGACAAGATTCGTATAATACAACGCCTATTGTTATTGCTGCTAATGTCTATAGGAGCAGTAAATCTAATTATAAGGGTTCTGTTGATTAAATCGTGTTTTTTCTTTCTTTCGTCGTTTTCTGAAACCGAAAACAAACGGCACAGAAAGTCTCATTAAGAAACCATTTAGACTTGAACTTACGATAACATGTCTTTCTCTGGTATGTTCTCTGTTTGTTTTGTGTTTGTTGTTTTGACAGGTTTATTCTTTAGGTTTTTAAACAATTTTCAATTTAAAAATACGATAATAGACTAAAATTTGCAAGATTTAAACTTGTATAATGAGAATAAGAAACTCCACAAGTTATTTTAAACAGTAAAAGTATAGCGCAGGTAAATATCCATACCGACAGCTGTCACAGATAAAAATCGTACGAATCCATTACGTTGTAATTTAAGTTATTTTAAACAGTAAAAGTATAGCTCAGGTAAATATCCATACCGACAGCTGTCACAGATAAAAATCGTACGAATCCATTACGTTGTAATTTAAGTTTCTCACATATGATTTTATATTGATTGTTTGCTTATTTTACAACAAAAAGATACGAGCTATCTTCTGTGCACAGCGTGGAGAATCGAACTCCGGATTTCTGACCCAATAGAGACCTATATATTGAAGTATCTGTCAAACAAATAGATACCCGTATGGTACTCACAAGCGCAGTTTGTGTTTTTCTTTAATCAAACCTGGGTTTGGATTTTGGCCAGTTGATAAACCCGTTCACTGATGTTAACACAGCATCAGATTTGTACAAAACCAAATGTCTCGCTACTGTTACGTTTTAGCCTCTCACCCCCCCCCCCATCCAAAAGCAGGGAATGAGCTATTAATTTACTACATTGGTTTATTGTTGTAGTTACATTCAGTATCAATTCTATTGCTAATCTGGTGAGTTAAATGTTACGTGGCTTGGATAAGAACTGATAAGTGAATCAAATTCATGTTTTTGTTACTTAAAGACAACAGTTATAAAAATCTGTAGTTCCCATATGTATTTAATTATACCTTTACGTCTAAATGTAAATGTTATCTAAACTAGAAACTTACTCTAGCTAATAAAACTCTTATCTAATTCCTTCTTGTCTGTTTTCTCTACGTTAATTGTTTTAATTTAACTTTATTTGGTTTAAGATCAGAAGCTCGAAAAGCTGAAGTGTGTTAAGGTGTTCGATTCATAATCTGAGGATCGCGGGTTTGAATCCCGGTCGCACCAAACATGCTCGCCCTCCCAGCCGTGGGGGCGTTATAATGTGACGGGCAATTCCACTATTCATTGGTAAAAGAGTAGCCCAAGAGTTGACAGTGGATGATGATGACTAGCTGCCTTCCCTCTAGTCTTACACTACTAAATTAGGGACAGCTAGCACAAATGGCCCACGTAAAGCTTTGTGCAAAATTCAAAACAAACCAAACCAATCTTTTTCTGAGATTGACAGCCACTGGGATGATAGTTTATGAGTGGATGAATAATAATAGTGTAAGCTATGAACACAAGATCTTACTTAGTTTCAGTCAATTTCTCATAATAAAGGGGTGACATACCCATAGTATTTGTTATTTACACCTTACTTTCTTTACCATCTCTATGATTATTTTCAATAGCCCTCGAGTAGCTTTGTGCGAAATTAAAAAAACAAACAAACAAACAAACCATTCTGGTAAATAAAGGACTGAGTATAGTTATAGGCCTAACACTGGCATACATTTAAGCACGACGATCACATTTTGAATACTTGGGTACGTAATTTATCACGTTAGTAATAAGAGTTGAATTACAGCTAGTTGTTTATCCACAAGCGCCACACGTTTGAACGCGTCCATCAGTTTTGTCGCTTCAGCGATATTGGTGTGAAATTACACTTATTACACATTTCAACAGCGACTCGTCTTAAACACTCGATATACAAAACCCGAAGAAAACAAAAAAGCCAGGAACAACTCTGCAATCCACAATGCCCGCAGAACAAAGGACTTTTTCATGGCGAGTAACGTGATTCTTTTGGACCATCCAGCGTGTTCGTCCGAACTGAACCTCATTGAAAATGTTTGTGGGTGGATGGCAAGGAAAGTCTGTAGAAATGGACGTCAATTCCAAACAGTGCATGATATTCATGAAGCCATCTTCACCGCTTGGAATAACATTCCAGCCAGCCTTCTGCAAACGCTTATATCGACCATGTCAAAGCGAATGTTTGCAGTTATTCGAAATGACGGCCGTGCAACTCACTACTGAGATCTCTTATTGGGCATTTTCTACCTTGTTTAGGAATTCTTTTTCGCATGGTCTTAAACTTTTAACCAGCTGGTATTTAGGCTAATTTCATAGTGTTCACATTTTCCCTATTAAATGCTAAAAAAGGTTTTTTTTTATTTTCCCTTTTCTTATTTTCATCTTTCGAAACTCTACTCAAATAATTGGTTGAGTCTAACAACGCAAAATGCATATTTTTTCTTTAAGTTCATTGGCCTTAAGAGTTTGGCCAGCAGTGTATATACATCAAACTCGAGAAAGAGTTTCTCTTAATCCTGTGAAAATCCACGTTTCAAAATAACAATTTTCTTTGAGACGAATACTCGTGAAACTTGTAAGTAAATAAAAACGACGGAAGCGAGACTGAAAGTTTAATTGTATGTCTTGCTGTCCTGAATCTTTTAAACGTAAAAATCCGAACGAAAAGAAAGTAAAACTGCTTCTAACATCGTGTCTTCAGTGAATATGTGAAGACACGACAACTCTTTCTCCAATTAATTTTTCTAAATAATCCTAAGACTTCCCTTCGTTACAAACTTTGTTCTCTTGGTCTGATTTAATGCAACTCGCTCAAATTTTGAGGATTGATTTTGTTCAGACGTTTGAAGGACCCGTTTTAAGTTTTGTGCTCTATTTCAGCAGTGTTGTCCCTCCAGTGACTTGACGGTATGTGTTTTGACTCACAACGCTGTAAACCAAATATCGATACCTGTGACGGACATAATACAGATAGCCCGTTTACAAGTTTGTACTTAATTACAAACATACAATCAGCAGTGTTTGCAAGTGGTACATAACACATTAAATACCAATGCTAAACGGTGCAAATTAAATTAAAAGGTATCTGGAAAAAAACATGAGATTTTGGAAATAAAACGTAAAATTAAGGTTCAAAATGTTGAAATTTTAAAACACTTGCATCAAACTCCCTCTATTGTGGAAATAAAATACCTTAAAAAATAACGTAAAAACCAAAAAAAAAATCATTGCCAGTCAAGTTAAACATGTTCATCATAACTTTAAATGGAAGAGCATAATTTTATAAAATATATTGTCCGGGTTAAGATGTTTTATTAGATTATATTTCAGCAGTTTTATTGTAATATGGTAATATTCAAGTTCACTAGGACCAGCCAGCCAAGCACTCCAATTTTAAGCTATGACTACAAGAGTATGTCCATAAAAATTGTACGAAGTTTTAGGTTGAGTAAATATGGGTTTCTTTGGAATTTCGCTCAAAGCTATACAAGGGCTATCTGCGGTAGCCATCCTTAATTTTGCAGTGTAAGACGAGAGTAAAAACAGCTTGTCATCACCATCAACCGCCAACTCTTGAGCTCCTTTTTAATCAACGAATAATGGGATTCACTGTTATATTATAATGCCCCAAGGGTCGAGCATGGTTGGTGCGAAGGGAATTCGAACCCTGGACCCTCAGATTACGAGTCGAGCGACTTAACCACGTTAAGTCATGCCGGGCTTGCATGACTAGCTATGACCTTCTATTACAAGTTTCTCTTCTTAGTAGACAAAACTCCAGCTTAATGATGAATAAGTCTTGTAAGACAACAATTTAAACTATGTTAAAATATTTATGTGAAAATAGAAGTAAAGTATAAGCTATGAATAGTTTAATATTTAATTCAGATGAGTTATTGTGATACAGTCTTTAAAGACGTTAACACTCACACTGTAGTACGCATAATTTACAAACGTGATAATATACATATTAACACGCAAAAAAAGAATTCTTGTGATTGGACGATTGGGTTGTTGGAACTTTGTGACGCAGTGCTTCATGGTTAGCTCTGTCAGTTTGTCTTATTTCGTCTAAAATCACAAATCGAACAAAATAAGGTGTAATATGTAAGTGAATATGAAATAATACAGATCGCTACTTACCTGATGTCCTATTGTTTGTGCATGCGTATATGTGAGACGAGATTAAGTTATAAACAGAATTCATCGTAATTTTCTAATTATGGCATTTAAAACATAGCAGTGCGACCAATGGAAACAGGGATGCTCGTGCATTCAATCCTTAAAAAGTTTTGAGTAAACATTTAAAAAAAGACAACAATGTTACCCAATCGATTAAGATTCATGGTCAGTTAAGAACCATGATCAATTAAAATAACGAACAATTAAGAACCATGATCAATTAAAATAACGAACAATTAAGAAATATGATTACATAAGAACCATGATCAATTAAAATAACGAACAATTAAGAAATATGATTACATAAGAACCATGATCAATTAAAATAACGAACAATTAAGAAATATGATTATATAAAAATCATGATCAATTAAAATAACGAACAATTAAGAAATATGATTACATAAGAACCATGATCAATTAAAATAACGAACAATTAAGAAATATGATTACATAAGAACCATGATCAATTAAAATAACGAACAATTAAGAAATATGATTATATAAAAACCATCATCAATTAAAATAACGAACAATTAAGAAATATGATTACATAAGAACCATGATCAATTAAAATAACGAACAATTAAGAAATATGATTATATAAGAACCATGATCAATTAAAATAACGAACAATTAAGAAATATGATTATATAAGAATCGCGATCTATTAAGATTCACGAACAATTAAGAAATATAATTATATAAGAATCACGATCTATTAAGATTCACGAACAATTAAGAAATATGATTATATAAGAATCACGATCTATTAAGATTCACGAACAATTAAGAAATATAATTATATAAGAATCACGATCTATTAAGATTCACGAACAATTAAGAAATATAATTATATAAGAATCACGATCTATTAAGATTCACGAACAATTAAGAAATATAATTATATAAGAATCACGATCTATTAAGATTCACGAACAATTAAGAAATATGATTATATAAGAATCACGATCTATTAAGATTCACGAACAATTGAGATTTATGATTAATTAAGAATCACGAACAATTAAGAAATATGATTAATTAAGATTCATGATTAATTAAGAATCACGAACAATTAAGAACTATGATTAATTAAGATTCATGATTAATTAAGAATCATTTTACGAAGTCGTGTTGTTTGTACCTTTTTTTCTTAGATTTTGATAATACCTAACCTAACAGAATAAAATTATGTTTGTATTTTCTAAAACAGCATGGAACCGAAATCCACAACATGAACAGGACCTCCAGTGCACGTGGGTTAAATGGCTAGTGTTCACTTACATAGCCATCCCTAACGAACAGGACCTCCAGTACACGTGGGTTAAATGGCTAGTGTTCACTTACATAGCCATCCCTAACGAACAGGACCTACAGTGCACGTGGATTAAATGGCCAGTGCATAAATAAAAAAAAGCTCCCCAGTAGCACAATGGTATGTCCGCGGACTAACAACGCTAGAAATCGGGTTCCGATACCCGTAGTGGGCAGAGCACAGATATTTCATTGTGTAGCTTGGTGCTCAATTTCAAACAAACAAAATAAAACTGTTATTTCAGCCAAAACCTAAGCTAGCGCACCCCGATGGATTAATGGCCTTACAACGCTAAAGTCATGGGTTATATTCGTAGCGGTGGACAAGCAGATAGTCCAGTGTGGGTATGCTTTAACAGCAAACAAAGACCGTGCTAACAATACAAGGTTTGATACCTTTCCTAGTCTTAAATGTTTGTACTACTCGCTACCGTACTATAAAGATGAAACAAACAGTTTATAATAATGATTTGAAAATAATAATAATAATAAGCGCAATTACGTCATCACCTGGTATTCAAAACCTGTAATTACCTGCTCTACCGAAATCATAAATTTAATAGCTCTTGGTTCCGGAAACCTATTTTTCTCATTTTAATGATATGAGATTATAATGAAACACACATTATACTGACGATTACAGTGGATTTCATTTACATAAACTAATTCCAATGTTTTATTTAATTTTAACGTTATGATTATTTGTGTAGCGTTTAACTTGGAAAAATAAAACCAGTTAATCGATAACGGTGAAAATTAATACACTATTGATTCGGTCTACATAACTCTATCATCCAGTCGTTCAGCTTACAACACTAAATTTCATGGCTCGATTCCCGCAAATAGCCTAATTCTCCTTTATTCTAAAACAAACAAACGCCTGTGTCATTTAATGTACCTTGGACTCAAAAAACATTCATGTAATTAGATAACATAAGTCCTCCAGTGGCACAGTAGTATGTCTACGGACTCACACCGCTAGAAACCGGATTTCGATACCCGCGATGAGAGAAGCACATATAGCTCATTTTGTAGCTTTGAGATCAATTCGAAACAAAAATTAATATTTAATGTCTTCTCTCTTTTTTTAACTTTTTCAGAAATAAAATCCAGTTTCCATATACCATCCATCCAGTTTAGGAAGTGTGTTCATACACTGATTCGTTCCTTGGGCTGGGAAAGTTTCCCCCACCAACAACTATTACTCTTAGATTCAGGGTTCTAGATTTTTATATCTGATTTACTCACGAGGCTTAAAGATAGTTTCTATAATATAAATATTCACTCTCGTATGTTAATGTGATACATAACACTTCTTTTAAAAGTGTTCAACACGAGAAAATTGGTTTCAAGCTCTTTCTAAGATTAATAAGTGAACGCGGAGAAAATATGTAATAGTATATCAACCGTGCTGTATCGACCATATCCACTTCCGAAGAGGCCTTTCGCACATTATCAGGGTTCGTTATCACGTGAACTGTAATTGTTATCAGTTTTATTTATGTATATTACAAGTAACACAAACTTACGGTGTACAAACAACAGCGTTATATATCGTTATTACAATAAAATAACAATTTTATTAAATTACTTATTTCTTATTCTAGAAACTTTATTTAGGTCTAGATGAACATGCTTATTGTCTGACAGGTTTACCCTAGAATAACGAAGATAACATATTGACAAAATCAGGTTTCTCCTTGGGTGGTTAAAATTTCTAATTAATAAGTTCTTTTTAGTTGTTTTTATATGAATTCTTTCTGCATGGATAACTTCTTACGTTAATTAAAGTATTTCGATGAACTTGATAAATTAGGTGACAGAATGACTTATAACAAACCATTAAGTGTGTGAACCTTCTGAGTTTCAAATTATTCCTGGCCCGAAATTGGAAGATTCGAATTCCCGTCACACCAAACGTGCTCGACATTTAAGACGTGGGGGCATTAAAATATTTTAATGCAAACATTCTGCTCTATAGTAGACCTGAACATGTTGTTTTGTACTTTCATATATGTATAATAATGTTTAGTTCTGTACTTTCTTTTATTTAAACTAGTAATATCTATATCAGTCGCCTCAAGAATACTTTTAAACGTTTAGTTTAGCCTATAGACTAATGTTTAGATTACTATATAATAATAATAATAATAATAATAAATTTATTAAGCAATAAATTAGACACAAAAAATCAAATATCATTATAAAACCATCAACAAAGAGTTAACTCGTCCTGTGATGGTTAAACACATAAAAATGTAAAATCAAAACTTACAAAATCAATGTAAAGTTCCCAGAATATTATCATCAGTATTTAAGATCCATTGTTTTAAGTATTTCTTTTGATTAACACGATTAATAGAAGATCTTATACTATAAGGAATAAAATTATGAATACGAGGTGCCAAATAAAGATATTGATGAAGTGTAACTGTTTTACGTGGTGTGGGTACATTAATTGGAAAAAAAGATTGAAGTCGTGTAAAATATGAAGTGACTTTAAAAGGCCTATTAAAAGAAACATGCAATGTAGATAAAGCTAAAAAATATAAATAAAGTTTATCATATGAAAGAGGGGAGTTAAATTTACTGAAATCGGTATCAAGCCTATGAGTAAAAATAAGAGAGAAAACACTTTTTTGCAACTTGTGAATAGGAATTAAAAAAGTCTTATATGTGCCACCCCAAATTGAAATACAATATTGTAAGAAAGATTGAAAGAGAGCATAATATACACTTAACAAAATATGATAAGGAGCACAATGACTAAGTTCAAAAATTAGCATAGAACTATATTTTAATTTATTAACTAAAGAATTAATATGAAATTGCCAATTTAATTTTCGATCTAAAATAATTCCTAAATATTTAACAGAGGAAACTTGAGTCAATTTGGGACACTTACAATTAGGGTAAGTATAACAATCACTAGAATGACACCATAAAGGTTAAACTGAAGAAGAAAAGATTTAGATATATTTAAGGATAAGTCATTACAGAAAAGCCAATTTTTAATTTTATTAAGATCACTAGAAATAATGGCTTCATTAATTAGATTTGGCTTACTATAAACAACAGCAATATCATCGGCATAGGCTTGATATCTCCAAAAACTGTTGGTAAAGAATATCATTTATATAAATGAGAAATAATAAAGGGCCCAGAACAGAACCTTGTGGTACTCCAACATTAATTGTAAGCCAATCACTATAATTATTATGGATACAAACTGATTGCTTTCTATTGTGAAAGTAAGAAAAAAACCAATCAAAAACAATGCCTCTAAAACCATAATAAGATAATTTATTTAACAATATTTTATGATTAACAGAATCAAAAGCTTTGGCTAAGTCAAGAAAAACAGCAATTGGATGAAGATCAGAATCCAAAGCTTCTGTAATACTTCCCACAAGTTTAGCAACAGCAACCTCCGTTCCAAGCCCAGGCCGAAAGCCAAATTGAGAAGGAGACAAAACTGAATGTCTATCAAGAAATGATAAAATTCTAATCTTCATAGATTTTTCAAATAGTTTAGAGAAATGTATTAATAAGGAAATAGGTCTATAATTCGTAAAATCAGAAATATTACCAGATTTATAAATAGGAATGACCAATGATAACTTTAAAGCATTAGGAAACTTCCCTTGAGTAAAAGATAAATTAATTAAAAAGTCAAAATTGGTGCAAAAGATTAGCATTAGCTTTCAAAATCTTAACCGAAACACCATCTACACCATTAGAAGCTGAATTTGATAAGGAGAAAATATTATTCATAGTTTCAGATACAGTAACAGGATATAGGTAACAAGAAGAAGAAGGAGCAGGAGGCATGCCCTGAGAACAAAATTTAGGATCGGAGCAAGTAAATTTAGCAACATTAACAAAAAAATAATTCAAATCAGATAAATCAGTAGTACCAAAATTACAAAATTTCTTATTTTTTTTTTTTAACATCAATAATAGAGTTAACAATATTCCAATTCTGTTTAATAGTTTTAGCATTCTTAAACAGGTTATGATAATAAGTCCATTTAGTCTTACGGGTCAAGCTAACAACATAATTCCTTAAACACTTAAATCTAATCTTTAGATAAATATCATCAGGAAATTGATGTACTTTCTTTTTTAACTTATCTCTTTTAATCATTAACAAAACCAATTCACTGGTAATCCATGGCTTAATTTTTCTAAACTTTCGTGACACAGAAACAGTAGTAGTACAACTTTGAATACAATCAGTTAACACTTCAGCAAAATTATCATAAGCAACATTAACATCAGAACAATTCATAACACAGGACCAATCTGAAAAATTCAAACAAGAACTCAATTCATTAAACTTAATCTTTTGAACATTTGAGACATGTTCTAGATCCGATAAAATGTCTATACATAAAACAATTGGAAAATGATCGGTCAAAAAACTCTCAACAATATAAGAATAACAATTTTTAATAGTATTTCCACTAATTAAAAAATGATCAATACAAGAATTAGTAACATTGGTTATCCGTGTAGGAGAAGAAATAATAATACTGTGTTAAAATTTAGGGAAAATTGATAGAAAAAAGAAATTGAAATTTTGTTAATTTGTTGAATATTTTGGCAGGTCTTTCCATTTTAAATGGGTAACATAGAACTTTGTGAAACCGAAATTCAGTCATGTGACTTTAATGTTCATCGTTTCAGTTAGCTAACGTAATATTTTGTGAAACCGAAATTAAGTCATGTGACTTTCATGTTCATCGTTTCAGTTAGCTAACGTAATATTTTGTGAAACCGAAATTAAGTCACGTGACTTTAATGCTCATCGTTTCAGTTAGGTAACGTAACATTTTGTGAAACCGAAATTAAGTCATGTGACTTTAATGCTCATCGTTTCAATTAGGTAACGTAACATTTTGTGAAACCGAAATTAAGTCATGTGACTTTAATGCTCATCGTTTTAATTAGTTTACGTAACATTTTGTGAAACCGAAATTAAGTCATGTGACTTTAATGCTCATCGTTTCAGTTAGGTAATGTAACTTTTTGTGAAGCCGAAATTAAGTCATGTGACTTTAATGCTCATCGTTTCAGTTAGGTAATGTAACTTTTTGTGAAACCAAAATTAAGTCATGTGACTTTAATGCTCATCGTTTCAGTTAGGTAATGTAACTTTTTGTGAAGCCGAAATTAAGTCATGTGACTTTAATGCTCATCGTTTCAGTTAGGTAATGTAACTTTTTGTGAAACCAAAATTAAGTCATGTGACTTTAATGCTCATCGTTTCAGTTAGGTAATGTAACTTTTTGTGAAACCGAAATTAAGTCATGTGACTTTAATGCTCATCGTTTTAATTAGTTTACGTAACATTTTGTGAAACCGAAATTAAGTCATGTGACTTTAATGCTCATCGTTTCAATTAGGTAACGTAACATTTTGTGAAACCGAAATTAAGTCATGTGACTTTAATGCTCATCGTTTTAATTAGTTTACGTAACATTTTGTGAAACCGAAATTAAGTCATGTGACTTTAATGCTCATCGTTTCAGTTAGGTAATGTAACTTTTTGTGAAGCCGAAATTAAGTCATGTGACTTTAATGCTCATCGTTTTAATTAGTTTACGTAATATTTTGTGAAACCGAAATTAAGTCATGTGACTTTAATGCTCATCGTTTCAGTTAGGTAATGTAACTTTTTGTGAAACCAAAATTAAGTCATGTGACTTTAATGCTCATCGTTTCAGTTAGGTAATGTAACTTTTTGTGAAGCCGAAATTAAGTCATGTGACTTTAATGCTCATCGTTTCAGTTAGGTAACGTAACTTTTTGTGAAACCGAAATTAAGTCATGTGACTTTAATGCTCATCGTTTTAATTACTTTACGTAACATTTTGTGAAACCGAAATTAAGTCACGTGACTTTAATGCTCATCGTTTTAGTTAGCTAACGTAACATTTTGTGAAACCGAAATTAAGTCACGTGACTTTAATGTTCATCGTTTTAGTTAGATAATCTAAAATTTTGTGAAACCGAATTTAATCTCTACGGTTTTTGATGCTCACTGAGACAATACGTTTCGTTTTATTTTAACACTGCAGAAGTACGTTAAACCAAACTCGTTGACTTTAATGTTCATTCAGACAATGTTTTTCATTTCATTTGGACAGTAAGGAATTCTGCGAAACCAAAACTAAACTCTATGACTTTAATGTTTATATTAACAATATTATTCGTTTTCTGATGACAAGAAACCCACTTGAAGTAAAAATGTATCTCAGAACGGCTGGTATGGGTGTTAACACTTTTACTGATAAAACAAAGAACAACGTTTCGATCTTCTTAGGTCATCCTCAGGTTGAAACATTTTATTTAGAGGATAATAAATTTTGATTACCACTGCTTCTCTGGTTTCACTTTACTATTTTCTACAGAAATATTTAAAATATGCTATAATTAATCCACATTTTATCCAGTATCTCATCACAATAGTCTATACCATATGTCTCTCATCAGAATAGTCTATACAATATGTATTTCATCACAATAGTCTATACCATATGTCTCTCATCAGAATAGTCTATACAATATGTATTTCATCACAATAGTCTATACAATATGTATTTCATCACAATAGTCTATACCATATGTCTCTCATCACAATAGTCTATACAATATGTATTTCATCACAACAGTCTATACCATATGTCTCTCATCACAATAGTCTATACGATATCTATTTCATCACAATAGTCTATACAATATGTATCTCATCACAATAGTCTATACGATACGTATTTCATCACAATAGTCTATACAATATGTATTTAATCACAATAGTCTATACCATATGTCTCTCAACACAATAGTCTATACGATACATATCTCATCACAATAGTCTATACAATATGTATTTAATCACAATAGTCTATACCATATGTCTCTCAACACAATAGTCTATACGATACATATCTCATCACAACAGTCTATACGATATGTATCTCATCACAATAGTCTATACAATATGTATTTCATCACAATAGTCTATACCATATGTCTCTCATCACAATAGTCTATACCATATGTCTCTCAACACGATAGTCTATACGATATATATCTCATCACAATAGTCTATACCATATGTCTCTCATCACAATAGTCTATACCATATGTCTCTCAACACAATAGTCTATACGATATATATCTCATCACAATAGTCTAAACCATATGTCTCTCAACACAATAGTCTATACGATACATATCTCATCACAATAGTGTGTACGATGCGTATTTAGATACATAAACTATATCATGGATTTGATACAAAGTTTGACAGTCTTGTCTCTAACTTATTATTTATATTACTAACATTGTCTTATTTAACCCTTAAACTGCGGCTATCATCAATTGATACTAACACCTACAACACTCCCGCTATTTAAGGGTTAAGTGTTTCACACTTTACAGTGATTTTTCAAATTATAAGGTTTAATCAACTAAAATGGCGCCTGGCAACATAAATAAAATAACATTTAACATGTGTCTATTTTGATAATTTGTTATGTTACTTGAATGTAAAGTTTTAAACAAATTAAATGAAGACAACATATAATACCCAATACTTTATCGAATCATTAATTTTAACATAAATACTTCATTATAATTTCTATTTTTTTTATTTGATGTCTTCTATCTTTAATGATGTTTTACATCAAGTATTTGAAATACGGTTTTTGTTTTCTATATTAAGTTGTTACTGTTTATTAAAGACTCGGATAAACATGCGTGTTTCAATGAGCGAAAGAAAAAAAAGTCTTACCTTGTATGTTATTATTTGTAGGACTGGATTTTGACATTTAATTGTATGAAACCATCGCAGCTGGGAAATTAAAAGCATTACATGTTCTATATTTAGCCACTCAGAGAAAAAACTAATTAATGAGATTTATCCGAGTTCAGAATTTTTATCATGAACGTACTTCGCGTCTTTTAAGAGAAAAAGAACATTTTCGTTGTTTACATCAGGACCGCAGTGTATTATAACATGAGAATGTAATTATTCTTGCCCAATGTTTAGGTGGAAAATCATGCATGAACAAAACGAAACTTTCGATATAACTAATAAAGTATTAAGTTCTCCCGAAACGGTCTCTATATTTTTTTTTTTTTTTGTGAGCGAGTCTGCTTGTGGGTGGGCTCAAATGTAGGGGTGGTTAATAAGTATTATAAACAAGCTCCGAATATCTCTGGTAGCTCAGCGGTACGTTTGAGGGTTTGTAGTACTAAAACTTGGGTTTTGATACCTACTGTAGACATAGCACACATAGCTCATTGTGCAGTTTTGTGCTTAACAACAAACAAACTCACTTTATTATAGGCCCGGCATGGTCAAGCGTGTTAAGGCGTTCGACTCGTAATCCGACGATTGCGGGTTCGAATCCCCGTCGCGCTAAACATGCTCGCCCTCCCAGCCGTGTGGGCGTATAATATGACGGTCAATCCCACTATTCGTTGGTAAAAGAGTAGCCCAAGAGTTGGTGATGGGTAGTGATGATTAGCTGCCTTCCCTCTAGTCTTACACTGCTAATTTAGGGACGGCTAGCGCAGATAGCCCTCGTGTAGCTGTGCGCGAAATTAACAGAAAAAAAACACAAACATTTTAATATATGTAAACATTTTAATAAGAAACATAAGTTGTAGGAATGATCAAATACTCATATAAACATGCTTGAGTTACTTTACGCGAACGTTTCCATAGGAGCGTAAGATGAAGGAATGAACAAACAGTGATTATACATGCTTGAGTTACTTCATGTGAGACAAAGATGTATAAATGATCAGTTAGCTTTGTGAACAATTGTATTATATTTTAGAAGAAACAAAACGAACAGAACATGTTTCTCCTTCTTCCAACGATCACGAAGGTGGTTGTTGTCATGAAGATGGAGGTTCACCTAAACGTGAATGAAGAACAACCTATTAATAAGCATCAGAACTTTGATGCTTATGATACAAACGACCAGAACAATTTTGTTTAACGTTAAGAAAGGACTGGCGGATTTATTTGGTGACTTCCCACCAGTCGATATCACGATTAAAGACATGATCGATACATTCGTTGCGGAAACAAGATGGTGGAAAGAAAAAATGGAGTTTTGTTTTTAAAATGTGACATTCTAGTGTTTTTGGATGTCGTGCGTGTCAGTGAAATCCAAATTTCTTTTACGTGACTTTGTCAAACGATTAGGTCATGCGTGGTGTTTCCAGACACGGCAGATTCTGTTTTATTTTCCATTTTTTCTGGTAATGCGAGTAAAATATCAAAACACGTCAGCCTATGACCTTTTCCCCCCCTTCATGTGGTAATATAAAAACTTTGTTTTGAGGGATTATCGATTTCTCGCAACATGTCATTTACATTTAAGGTCAATCACAACGTGGAGAAACCGTTTACGATTTTGCGAGACGTGACCATAAATCTTGGTACGTACGTTTCAGCAACACGAGACGTTAGTCCTAGTGGAGTGGATTTGAGATTTTTGCGTGTGGCTTTCAGCATCTCTTAATGACAAAAGTGTCCTAGGTATAATCCAAAATCGCTTAAACGACGAATGAAATTACTATAATTCTACGTTCAGTCTTACCAGTTCCCAAATACCGAACTCTTAGACGGGCGCTGAATTAGGGTAAAACCCCTCCCTTCTAATATGTGACGCGCCACCTACACTCAGAGCTGTGGGTGCGTTACAAGAGTGACAGTTAAATCCTACTATTCGGCTAGAGTAGCCAAAGAGTTGGCGGTGATTGGATAGAAGCTCCTGTACAGTTTAACACTTCAGAATTTAGGGCAGCTAACTCATATACCCTTGGAAACTGAACAAAAAATAATTCTTATTAACTAATCCATGTATGACATATATTCAACTCAACATGAATGTCTTCATGTCCGAGTTTTCTGAATAACTGTAAAGTTACATATTACAGTTTTCTCTCTGCATAAGTCAGTAATTCCAAATTATTTCCCACACTGGATAAGAGGTAACCATAAAACATAGGCCTAGCCCGAAATATTTTGGGAATTACATCAGTTTCATGATGCTTGCTACAGTTCCATTTACACATTGTCCCTATATGTATTATGACTTCTTCACTAACATCACATCTTTACATATTTCTCCCTGTATGTGACATGACTTCTTTATTAACATCACATATTTATATATTTCTCTCTGTGTGTTGCATGAGTTCTTTACTAACATCACATCTTTATATATTTCTCCATGCATGAAACATGACTTCTTTATTCAAACCACATATTTACATATTTCCCTTGCATGTAACATGACTTCTATACTAACATCACATATGTACATATATCACTCTGTATGTAACATGACTTCACTAACACCTCATCTTTACATATTTCTCTCATATGTAACATGCTTTCATTACTAACGTCACATCTTTACATATTTCTTTCTGTATGTTACTTGACTTCCTTACTAAAGTCACATCTTTACATATTTCTTTCTGTATGTTACTTGACTTCCTTACTAAAGTCACATCTTTACATATTTCTTTCTGTATGTTACTTGACTTCCTTACTAAAGTCACATCTTTACATATTTCTTTCTGTATGTTACTTGACTTCCTTACTAAAGTCACATCTTTACATATTTCTTTCTGTATGTTACTTGACTTCCTTACTAAAGTCACATCTTTACATATTTCTTTCTGTATGTTACTTGACTTCCTTACTAAAGTCACATCTTTACATATTTCTTTCTGTATGTTACTTGACTTCCTTACTAAAGTCACATCTTTACATATTTCTTTCTGTATGTTACTTGACTTCCTTACTAAAGTCACATCTTTACATATTTCTTTCTGTATGTTACTTGACTCCTTACTAAAGTCACATCTTTACATATTTCTTTCTGTATGTTACTTGACTCCTTACTAAAGTCACATCTTTACATATTTCTTTCTGTATGTTACTTGACTTCCTTACTAAAGTCACATCTTTAGATATTTCTTTCTGTATGTTACTTGACTCCTTACTAAAGTCACATCTTTACATATTTCTTTCTGTATGTTACTTGACTTCCTTACTAAAGTCACATCTTTAAATATTTTTCAGTGTTTGTAACATGACTTCTTCAGTAACGTCACATCTTCACATATTTCTTTCTGTATGTTACTTGACTTCCTTACTAAAGTCACATCTTTAAATATTTTTCAGTGTTTGTAACATGACTTCTTCAGTAACGTCACATGTTCACATATTTCTTTCTGTATGTTACTTGACTTCCTTACTAAAGTCACATCTTTACATATTTTTCAGTGTTTGTAACATGACTTCTTCAGTAACGTCACATCTTCACATATTTCTCCCTACATCTAACATGATTTATTTACTAACATCATATATTTACATATTTCTCTTTACATGTAACATGATTTCTTTATTAATATCACATGTTTACATATTTTCCCTTCATGTAACATGATTTCTTTATTAATATCACATGTTTACATATTTCCCTTCATGTAACATGATTTCTTTATTAATATCACATGTTTACATATTTTACCTTCATGTAACATGATTTCTTTATTAATATCACATGTTTACATATTTTCCCTCCATCTAACATGATTTCTTTACTAACATCATATATTTACATATTTCACTTTACATGTAACATGATTTCTTTATTAATATCACGTGTTTACATATTTTCCCTTCATGTAACATGATTTCTTTATTAATATCACATGTTTACATATTTTCCTTCATGTAACATGATTTCTTTATTAATATCACGTGTTTACATATTTTCCCTTCATGTAACATGATTTCTTTATTAATATCACATGTTTACATATTTTCCCTTCATGTAACATGATTTCTTTATTAATATCACATGTTTACATATTTTCCCTCCATCTAACATGATTTCTTTACTAACATCATATATTTACATACTTCACTTTACGTGTAACATGATTTCTTTATTAATATCACATGTTTACATATTTTCCCTTCATGTAACATGATTTCTTTATTAATATCACATGTTTACATATTTTCCCTTCATGTAACATGATTTCTTTATTAATATCACGTGTCTACATATTTTCCCTTCATGTAACATGATTTCTTTATTAATATCACATGTTTACATATTTTCCCTTCATGTAACATGATTTCTTTATTAATATCACATGTTTACATATTTTCCCTTTATATAACATGATTTCTTTACTAAAGTCACATTTTTACATATTTCTCCCTTAATTAACATGATTTTGGGAGAATATTATTCATTACTGATTCTGAATGACTTCTGTTTCTCCTTCGACGTAATAACCCCTATCCCAACAGTTGCGCAGAATTATGTTTGCGGACTCACAGTGGTAGAAACAGGATTTTGGTATCCGTGGTTGGCAAATCACAGGGCCCGACATGGCCAGATAGGTTAAGTTGTGCGACTCGTAATCTGAGGGTCGCGGGTTCGCATCCCTGTCGCACCAAACATGCTCGCCTTTTCAGCCGTGAGGGCGTTATAACGTGACTGTCAATCCCACTATTCGTTGGTAAAAGAGTAACCCAAGAGATGGCGGTGGGTGGTGATGACTAGCTGCCTTCCCTCTAGTCTTACACTGCTAAATTAGGGACGACTAGCGCAGATAGCCCTCGAGTAGCTTTGTGCGAAATTCCAAAAACCAACCAACCTTTGCGCAAAATTCAAAAACAAAACGCAAGCAAATCACATATTGTATTGCATTGCCCGTAACTAATTTATTAATTCTAAACAATCAATCAATCAAAATTGTAAAATGTATCAGTTTTTTTCTATTCATGAAACGGAAAACTAAATTTCACGTAATAATTTTAATTACGAAGATAAATTTGAAAAAATAAATTATTTTTGGATATCATAATCGAAATCATAATAATAAAATATTTAGGCTTACCTTCAACGATGGGTTACTTGTCTCTTTTGTTTAATCGTTTGGAAACAGTAAGATGTGTAAATAAACCAATAACGAAGAAAAATGCAACTGATTTTGATATCTGCAGGTGATTTCGCATTCCTGTATTTGTGCTTATCACGCCATCTGACGGTCAAATTTAGCAAATTATTATTTTTTTTATATGATGCCCAAACTTCAAGTAAACGAAGGATATTCGTGGCTCTCTTGCGATCGTTGTCATAAATATATTACGTCATTGGAGAAAAAAAAATGATTTATTTTCTGTATGTGCGAATCAGTAATTAGCGAAGGAATTAAAACTGTGTCTTAATGACATAAGTGATGTTTACAAAACGTATGCATTGGTGTTCTTTAACCTGATTAGACCTACACATCATCTTATTTAACTTGCAAAACATAAACATTTAAGTCCTTCTAGCAATATCTTACAACTAGTATTAAAAATTTTGTTTAGTGTTCGCACGAAGCTACACGCGGACTATCTGCGCTAGCTGTCCCTAATTCCGCAGTGTAAGACGAGAGAAAAGGCAGTTACTCATCATCACTCGCCGCCAACCTTTGGGCTACTTTATTTACCAACGGATAGTGAGATGGACCGTAATTTTATAACGCCTCCACTACTGAAAGGTTGAACAAGAATTCGAACCCGTTCCCTCAGGTTACGATTCGTGCGCCCTAACCACTTGGCCATGCCGAGCTAGTAATGCTTCAATCAAATAAAGAAAAACAACGCAAAGGCGTTGGCGGGAGGGAACAGCGACCCCTTGAAAAATCTAAAAATATTGAGCACATATTATTTTTTCAACCTTACATTTGACTGGTATTGATGGACATTTATGAAACTTTAGATCAATTTTAATTTTTCAATGAATTGGTCCCTTTAAATGTTTCTACACTCTACCCAAAGTGAAAAACCTGGCTACACTATTGCGACAACGGTCTATTCAGCAATTTTAAGCTCCCTTCCCCACTAACATAGCTGTATGTCTGCGGATTTCCAACGCTAGAAAAAGGTTTTCGATACTCGAGGTGTGCAGAGCACGGGTAGCCCATTGTGTAGCTTTGTGCTGAGCTGAAAACAAATAAAACAACAAAAGCAGCTTTAGAAACTGAAGGGAAACAGGGCTTGAGAACGCATTTACTTTGCTTGGAGATCTACCGAAAATTAAATAAATAACGAACTTGTGCGTCTAACTCCTACTTATTAATTAGATATGCTATTCGATACATACGCTTCGGTATCACATATTACCGAGCATTAACTGTATGAAAACAAACGCTTTTAGGTCCGGCATAGTCAAGCGTGTTAAGGCGTGCAACTCCTAATCTGAGGGTCACGTGTTCGCATCCCCATCGCGCCAAACGTGCTCGCCCTTTTAGCCGTCGGGGTGTTATAATGTTACGGTCAATCCCACTGTTCGTTGGTAAAAGAGTAGCCCAAGAGTTGGCGGCGGGTAGTGATGACTAGCTGCCTTCCCTCTAGTCTTACACTGCTAAATTAGAGACGGCTAGCACAGATAGCCCTCGAGTAGCTTTGCGCGATGTTCAAACTTCATCTAAGCGTTGGAATCTTTCTTTTTTTGTATGTCCTTCCCCCCAGGTGACTCAGCGGTCAGTATTCAGGATTATGACGCTAGAAATCAGGTTTTGATACTAATGATGGGCAGAGCACAAATAATCATCGTGTAGGTTTGTGTGTAACACTGTATAAGAAAAAACAAAAACTTTCCCATTTCTAGCGACGTTCCTCACACATTCATCAGTCATTGTTCAAATCTGAAGTCAACGCCAAATCTAAAAAAAATCTCACCTACGCCTGAAAACGCCTGTTTTTGAATTTCGCACAAAGCTACTCGAGGGCTATCTGTGCTAGCCGTCCCTAATTTAGCAGTGTAAGACTAGAGGGAAGGCAGCTAGTCATCACCACCCACCGCCGACTCTTGAGCTACTCTTTTACCAACGAATAGTGGGATTGTCTGTCACATTATAACGCCCCTACGGCTGAACGGGAGAGCATGTTTGGCGCGACGGGGATGCGAACCCGCGACCCTCAGATTAGGAGTCGCACGTCTTAACACGCTTGGCCATGCCGGGCCATTCCATCAGTGAACAGTCAGGTTTCACATGAACGTACTTTACACGTGTAACAATGTGTAACAAGTCTCTTGTTTACTTCTTCTCCGACTGAACATGTAAATATATCGTGTAAAAATGGAAACCCGTCGCAGTGGAATTTAAGTGGCACTAAAAGTTTATTACGTTTTCACAGTTATGGAATACGAGTTACTTACTTAGATATTTACTTCAAGTAATAAGATTTAGTTTTATCTATAGTTTTACGAACTTATTTGTTAAGTTGTCATTTTTTCGTCTCTACGGTGAAGTGTACAACAAATACAATAGTGAATACCTGTATTTACTTCTAGTTACATTTAGTTGTCGCTAACCGCTTACAGATGGAGACCGTGTTTACATCTGATTAATACAAATGGGAATCCACATAACAACATTACTGAACAAAGGAAACTTCAGTAAATAAGCTGTTAAAGCCACAGAAGTAATGTTACGTTGCTAGTAATAGAACTAATATAATTTTAAGATGCGTTTGTACACACATTCTTTTTTAAGTTGAAAGGGGTAATTATCTCTCTACGTAAAAATGTCCAGTGAGACCAGAACTGCATATGGTATTCCAAGTTTACAAAGGAAACACGTTCCAGAGGAGAGTTATTTGTATAATGACTGGAATAGCCATGAATTTCACATAGCTAACATGGAATGTATTTTTCTTAATGTATATTCGTGCAAAATATAAATATTAATGCAGTTTCTGTGCGTACTTTATTACATACATGTTCGCTAAATGTCTCCAGGTCGTAAAGATGTAAGAATCACTATACACACGTTTGTTTCGTTTGTTTGATTTTGAATTTCACGCAAAGCTACACGAGCGTTATTTGCTCTAGCCGTCCCTCATTTAGCAGTGTAAAACTAGAGGGAAGGCAGCTAGTCATAACGATCAGCCACCAACTTTTTGGGCCACTCTTGTGGTCATCACCACTCACCGCCAACTTTTGGGCCACTCTTGTACGAACGAATAGCGGGATCGACCGTCACATTATAACGCCCCCACTGCCCTCGGATTACGAGTCGAGTGCCTTAAACACTTGGCAATGCTTCTTGGTGTTATCAAATCATCTGATATTGTGGAGTCTGTGTTGCTATAGAAGGCATGCTTCTGAGAATATGCAAGACTTGAGTTGTAGTGAGAACTCAGTCTGAGAATATGGTAAATTCTAACAGAGAGAGAGTCGCCTGGACTCAGATCTTTTTCTGCTATGGTGAAAAAAGTTTCGGGTTCTCTAAACCAAGAGATTGAAAGTTGCCTTGCTGCAGATT
The DNA here is from genome assembly GCF_004210375.1 of Tachypleus tridentatus. NCBI lineage: Eukaryota > Metazoa > Arthropoda > Merostomata > Xiphosura > Limulidae > Tachypleus > Tachypleus tridentatus. The sequence continues at coordinate 17,051,387 of NC_134826.1, forward strand.
CTTAAATATATCATAAATTTGTCACATGTCGTCATTCAATTAACTTCTAAACTGAAAATAAAATTTCCAGCTATTTGAAATCATAAGACGTAACATAGTAAATCGGAAACACGTCCGAGATAAATTGTAATGCGTAACAAAACACATTTTTTTTTTAAATATTAAACTCAATCTTTTAGTCGCTAAGTGCATTGTAGTAGCAAAACAAAAGGTACCACCGATTATTTAAAGGAACATAAATACAAATATTATTAGGAAACAATAGGTTTGGATGATGGTTTCTTTCAACTCGTCCTCCGCTGGACAGCAGCAAGTCTGCGTATTCACAACGCTGAAATCAGGGGTTCGAGTTCTCCCGATGAACACAGCAGATAGCACAATGAGACTTTATTACAAGAAGACCCAGCAAGGCCACATATATAAGGTGCTCGACTCGTAATCTGAGGGTCGCAGGTTCAAATCCCCGTCACACAAAACATGCTTGCCCTTTCAGTCGTAGGGACGTTATAATGTGACGTACAATCCCATTATTCGTTGGTAAAAGAGTAGCCCAAGATTTGGCAGTGGGTAGTGATGACAAGCTGTATTTCCTCTACTCTTACACTGCTAAATTAGGGACGGCGAGTGCAGATAGCCCGAGAGTAGCTTTGCTCGAAATTGAAAAGTGAAGCAAACAAGTTGTTATACAAAAAATACACACACACTCTCTGTTATGCCGTAATCGGACGAGTTTCCAAAAACGTTGTTGTCGTTTTTCAGTATATTAAGGATAACAGGATGGTACTTAATGAAGAAGTTTCTTTTAACAGGGACTGAGTCAGAAAACTTGTCAGAAAAATAAATTATCCCCAGCGTTATTTATTGATATGTCTATATATATATGTATAATTCAAATGTATGAATTTTCAATGGTGACTATTAAAGAGGTTTTCTTACAGTGCACAGAACTGTTGCTTATTCCGTGATGATACAGCTATAAGTCATCCTTTTAACTAATACTTCTAAACCTTGTCTTTTCTTACTTTTTCTTATGGAATTGGTTGGGATGCTACTGATTTCACGACATCGTAAGGAAGCTATCCTATTGTGACATTGTGTCGTGCCCCCTAGTAGCACAGCGGAATGTCTGCGGACTTCCAAGGCTAAAATCCGGCTTTCGATACTCATGGTGGACAGAGCACACATAACCCATTGTGTAGCTTTGTGCTTAATTACAAAGATACACATTTCGAACAGATTTTGGGGCACGACTTGTAGATTATTCTTCAGGTATAAAACATAATTAAAAGGCACCGGGTAAATTTATTGTAAGTTTGAAAAGAAAATTATAAGTTTCCATATAAAAAATTCGTAAAAAGCGACCTTTAGACTCCGGACAATGACGAGAGAAAGTACTTTACCTGACGTTTCTCGAAGGCGAAACGTTGGTTAAAATGAAAGTTATCTTATAATTATCCAGAGCATAAAGTATTTTTTTAACTTTCTGCTAAAATATTTACCCTAAAGGTTCTGAAAAATAACCATTTTTTTCTCAGTATATTGTATCTGAATAATATAATGTTATACAGAAAAAGATCTGCAAACCTTTAGTTTGTGAGTTTAAACTGCAACTAAAAGAAAACTTTACTGAAATGTTACTAAACTAAACGTTGGTTTCAGTTCTGTCCTTTTAGAAATACTGTTTAATTGTCTGAGACGTGCGTTTCTTTAATCAATATGCAGACAAACAGATCAATTGGAGCGAATTATTGTTGTTACTTAGGTAAATAATTTAATTTTCGAGGTATATCGTGTGTTAAAAAGATCGTTTTTCATTCTTTTATTGTCTCTGTTGCCTAAGCGTACAACACCAAAATTCAGTTTAATAATCAGAGAATAGACAGCCCATTGCGTAGTTGAAATACAACGAAACCAGAACTCATTAATTGGCCAAAAAAATATTGTAGTTGCTTGAGCAAATCAGTATTCATTTCGAGGCCTGATCGTATAAATAATTAACTATTAATCTTTTTTCTTATCTAGGGACAAAACGTCTGCATCTAATAAAACTAGAGCTTAAAGATCCGTAACCCATGACTTGCATCTGTTTATTGGCGAATTTTTTTACCAATATTATATACCCACAACACGCAAGAATTCTATCACGCAATTAAAAATGTGTCCTATTTCGCTGTTTCGTGATCCCTTAGTACGACGCTTCAACAAAACTTTATGCAAATTATTTTTAGAGGAATTCCTATATATTTTCTTTTTCTACGCCACTTCGACCTCCGTATTTCAACTGAAACTTGCTTGAGCCACTAAACAGCCTCTGATGCAATGTTAACAGCAAAATACTTTTAGCTGTTTCCAGAGTCAGATATCCACAGTTACATCCCACACATTGTCGTTATCCTCCACTGCGCTTTCCTATCTTTCTTATGCCTCAGCTACATTTTTCTCAATTCGAAGAATCATTATTATCTCGTCTTTTCAGTTCAATGAACATGTAATCCAACGTATTGCTGCTATACGTCCAAACAAAACAAACACTAATACACGCAAGAAGAAATTAGCCTAAGTCGTCTGCGCTCGCAAGTGCTCCAGTTAAGCCTTATATTTAGTGATTATTTTATATCTTTATTTCAAAGTGTATGTTACATTGACTCGTAAACGTTATCTGTTATCTTGCAATAGACGAACTGAGAAAATACTTTGAGTAGCTCTTAAAATAATTATCACTAAACAATGGTAGATCCGAGAGATGTCATCGTTCTGATGTAATTATTTATTCAGAATATGGATTTATCGCGACTTGTTTTAAAAATAAGTTCGATGTTAATTTGTTTGAATGTTATGTAAGAAAAGCATCTTCTGGCAAAACTGAAGATAATTTAACACACTGAAAATAGGGATTCGATACCATTCGTGGACACAGCATAAATAATCCATTGTGTAGCTTTGCACTTAACAACAACAAACATTAGCATTTGCTACTATCAATTTGAGAACATGTTTCTGTTTGTTTGTTTGTTTGGAATTTCGCACAAAGCTACTCGAAGGCTATCTGTACTAGCCGTCCCTAATTTAGAAGTGTAAAAGTATGTTTCGCGCGACGCGGGCGCGAACCCGCGACACTCGGATTACGGGTCGCACGCTTTACGCGCTAGGCCATGCCGGTCCAAACGTGTTCCTACTTACTAAACTAAACTACCGTGGCAGGGGTTCAGTTTAGAGAGAGAGAAATCAGAACACTGGGGTGTTCAGGAACTTTGTAGTTCCTCTTCGTCCCCTTACGTGAGAAATGTTTTAAAATATCCATGGAATTTTTACTTTATTTTTAACATTTCAAAAATATTTGTGAGTGAGAGGAAGGACGGGAGAACTGGACGAAAGCAGAGAAAGTGAAGTGAGCCAGACCTTGGCTCGAGGATGGAGAACCCTGGCGACTGGCGAATTGGTTTTTAAAATTACCGGTAATTGATTAGATACCCTTGACTGGGTGAACGGCCCTTTTCAGAATGAGGCTGGGACCTACAGGTCCAATGCCAGAGATTTTGCTGTGGGGGGAAACAGGAGTACCCGAGAAAACCCACTTTCACGGCCTGGGCGCCGAATAGTCTACCCAGACCGTGCCCGGAAGTAGCTGGGAAAGAAAAAAAAAAAAAAACACAAAATTAATAAAAAAACAAACAAAAAAAACTGATGAACTACGTTGGTGGTGTACGTGGAAACTGTTAGCTGCAGTCTTGTAGATCGGGTGGCAACTTCATCATGAACTTGTTTCCATACTTGAAGCCCATTGGTGCAACTGAGAAACGTGGCCTTGGTGGTGGAACTACTGGCTGTTCTTCGGTGAGTTGTTCTTCGCTGGTCTGTGATGCTTTGTTTCTTCTCGAGATTTTGGTTTGAGTTTTCTGCGTGGAGGTAGTTTGTTTTTCAGTTTATGCTGTCGCGTCGATGGTTATCTTCGTAATGGTTTGAGTCTGGCTGGTTGTTGAGTTCTGTGGAACTGGGATTGAAGTCTGGCAGGAACTGTCCTTTTTCTTTCTTGAACTACTGGAACTTGGCGTGTTGCCAACAATGGGTGTTGTCTTCTTCTGAGTCGGGTTGTCTGAATCCAACTTCGTGTTTCTTCTAATACGGTCTGGAATCGGCGGTATTTTGCTATTTTCCTGTTGGAAGATTTCCGTTGGTTGTTTGCGATGTCTGGGTGCTTGGTTTGAACCATTCTTGAGTGGTCGTCGATGTGGGCGTTCGGCTCTAAAATGAAATATATGATAATAGCAGCCATCTCGTAAAATACAGTCGGCACTGTACTTCGATGTTGTCACTATCTTCATGAAGTGTGTGGGATGATTACTGTTCTTAGAATAAATTCGATGAACTGCGTATACCTTGGCTTGTATTCGGGGTTCTATGGTTTGTCTAATTTCTTCTGGTTGAATTGATGGGTCGACGCCCCCTGAGGAATACAGAATAAAGATTGACTGGACTTTTCGTTGGGGAACAACTTACTTTAAATTCAGTGTTCCATGGCTGGCACAGATAGGTTTGGTCTGCAATAGTGGCTGGTTGGATGAGGATTCCTCCCCGGCGTAAAATACGGGTCCTGGACGGTTCGATGGTTGCCCCAGGCTTGGCTCGGGCGATCAACGTGGCGGCTTGGTACGGCGTGAGGTTCGGCGGTAAGCCGTCGACGATTACAGGCGGCACTAACGGCCTGACTGGCGAGGATGAACGTTTCGTTCTGAATAGCATATTGGCACGTCTGACTTGCTCGGTGGCTAGCTCAGGTCTCCAAGAATGTCGACTCGGCATAGTTTCCTTTTCGAAGGAGACGATGTATACGCCCGACTGGAAACTGGAGTCCAGCTCTGCTTGAACGGGATTTAGCCTTGGCCTTCACTTTGCCACCTTTGCCTCGCCCAGACATTTTCCCTTAGTTTTTCTCTGAAACTAAGAACGAAAAATAGACAGTAAAACACGGTACTCACTATGTGGAATGAATACGTATTGTGACTATTACACTAAACTAACGTGGCAGAGGTTCAGTTTAGAGAGAGAGAAATCAGAAGAGTTCTCTCTCCAACTGGGGTGTTCAGGAACTTTGTAGTTCCTCTTCGTCCCCTTTCGTGGATTGTTATTAGGATTAAGTGGTGGTTTTTTTTTCTTATTATTATTTTAATAAATTAATTATCGTTATTATTCTTGACTTTTTGGGTGGGGAATGTCTCACTAAATGGTCTTTTGGGTGGAGGCAAAGGCAGCAGTGGAAAGAAAGGTCGGGACCTGTCTCGGAAAGAAAAAGTTGGGTAGATACAAAGTTGGGTTTCTACTTACATATTTAAGATAATATTTATATGCCCGGCATGGACAGGTGGTTAGGGCGCTCAACTCGTAATTTGAGGGTAGCGGGTTCGAATCCCCATCACACCAAACATGCTTGCCCTTGCAACGGTGGGATCGTTATAATGTGCAGCCAATCCCACTACTCGATCGTAAACGAGTAGCGTAAGAATTGGCGGTAGGTAGTAATGACTAGCTGCCTTCCCTCTAATCTTACACTGCTAAATTAGAGATGGCTAGTGCATTTAGTCCTCCTGTAGATTTGCATGAAATTCAAACAATATTTAGGAGTGATTATTTTGCGTTTTAGAAATATCCAAAAACTGCAGGATTTAAGTTACAAAGAAACACAAATATAGCTCAGATGTGTTTCTTTGTAATTAAACACAAATCTACGCACATGGGCTATCTGTGCTCTGTTAAAACCCGGATTCTAGTGTTATAAGTCCGCAGGCACACCACTGGGGTACAATAGCTTACATACATCTTTAATGTATAGCAGATCGACAAGACGTTGGATAACATCAGACGAACAGAAGGTTGTACGGCATTTTGTATTCACGTATTTTCTTTTCTCGTGATTGTCAAGCGATAAAAAATAAATACTTCATGTGCATGGATTAAAAAAACACGAAACAAGTTCATTAAGATTCTCGTTTCGAAACTCGTAACTTCTCAACGAAATGTCAAATATTTCATTGTAAGTTGCTTTAAAGCAGCTTTGAAAATGATTAATGGTAGAAGTTTAGTTAAAGATTTTTAATATGTTACATGTGAAAAATTTTGTTTTTTTAATTTCGCACAAAGCTACACGAGGGCTATCTGTACTCGCCGTCCCTAATTTATTGATGTAAGACTAGAAGGAAGGCAACTAGTCATCATCACCAACTCTTGGGCTACTCTTTACCCAACGAATAGTGGGACCGACCGTTACATTAAAACGCTCTCACGGCTGAAAGGACGAGCATGTTTCGACTCCGCAACTCTCAGCTTACGAGTCGAGCGCCATAACCACGTGACCATGTGAACAAATGTTTTTAATGCATTATATGTGTTAACAACTGTATTTAAGTTTTAACGGGTAAGACTTGACAACGCATTTGTTCCAACTTTCTAATGAAAGGACGAGGAGAGATACCGGCAAACTGGCTGCTGCTTGTAATCTGTCCATTTTAACCAATCATAAAAGTCTTTTTGTTCCAAGATTAGCAATGAGTTTGTGAAAAAAATAGTCCAATTAAGTGGTAAGTCTACGGATTTACAATGCTAAAATTAAGGGTTCAATTCCCCTTTGGTGGACACAGCAGATATCACAATCTGTCTTTGCTATAAGAAGATTTGCTTGCGTATTAGAAGTACACACTATTTCTTAAGTCGTAAGAATACTAAAGAAAATCGTTTAAAAAAAAAGCCATGTCTTTAGGCTAGAAACCAGTCTCTCGATTCGAAGCAAGAGAGCTATTGTAACTGCTCTCAATTGTTCAGCTGATCCAACTGTGCCTGAAACCACGATAACAGTATCTAACGTATTCTGCTTAAACACTATGAAAGTAATTATTGTTATCTCTCGGAGAATCGAATCACGTAGTTAGGATCTGAATGTTTAATATTACGTTATGTCTGATTTCGATTAATGTATTAATTCGGCAGTAACTTAATTGACGTTGTAGAAATTGGAATTCAAGGACAGTTATCAAATCAATGAGGATCCGAGTCACTTATTTATTCTAACTGTAAATTTGTATCTCAGATAGGCATCAGTAATAACAGTAAACTTCCCCGACTTGTGTACTACACTCGCGACTGTATTCCTGGATTTAATATAAATCCATTTGTAACTTGATTTGAAGTAAAACTCCAAACGATTAGTCTATACGTCCTCCTCTAGCATTATGACAACCGACTGCAAACCATAACTTTCTGATAGTTTATACAAAACTATACGAGTGCTTATTTATTTTTTGAAAATATAAATTCAGATGTTTTTGTTTTATATAATTTCATTGCAAGATAGTTACTAGCAATTTCCTGGGGGGAAAAAATGTTGCGTTAATCGCTTTAGGGAAAAGTTTTTCTCTGTATAGAAGTATACAAAAAGGTTTTAGTTTATTTATTTCTTAAGCAGCATAAAGTTATACAATGGGCTATCTGTGTTATGCCCACGACGGGTACCGAAACCCGGTTTCTAGCAGTGTAAATCCGCAGATATAGCGCTATGCCACTGGCGGGGCACAACAAGAAAGAGTGTAGTTTGTTTGTTAAGCACGAAGCTCTCTAATGGGCTCTCTGTGATATGCCCATTATGGGCATTGAGACCAGGTTTTTATTGTTATAAGCCTACAGACTAAGCCACAATGTTGGGAAGTTTTGTTTACTTTTCATTTCCTCTAATTTGAACATTTTATGGTAAGCCTGTTGTTAACACTATATTAACGGCTGTGGTTATAATATTTCTTTTTTATTTGTATATAAATGAGTTGTTGCTAGCTCCATTTTATTAACACGAATTAATCTAACAGCAACAGCATCTGTTGATTGTATAAGGTGCAATGCATTGCAAAATACAATTTGATCTTGAGTCATTGAACATAAAACAATGAATCGAAATAGAAGCGTTTGCTTTTTCAATTTCGCGCAAAGCTACACGAGGGCTATCTGCGCTAGCCGACCATAATTTAGCAGTGTGAGACTATGGGAAGGCAGTTAGTCATCACCACCCATCGCCAACCCTTGGGCTACTCTTTTACCAACGAACAGTGGGATTGATCGACACTGTATAACGCCCCCCATAGCTGAAAGGGCGAGCATGTTTTGTGTGACGTAGATCCGAACACGCGACCCTTAAATTACGAGTCGAGCGCCCTCTATCCAACTAGCCATGCTAGGCCGAAACAGCAGCAAAACAAATCTTAAACGAAATCTGTTCTTTGTAAAACAGTCAGCAGGTTGTCGTATTACGAAACTGATTCGAAACGTCATAATTATTAATAATACAATATTTTTCGCCATAAACAACACACGAGCACACAACATTTCGAACATTATCGATGCATCATTGTAAACAGAATATAAGCCGACAAGCATTGAACGTTTTGTGTCATAAATACAAGTAAAAAAAATGTTTTGAATACCCTGTCTCTTACAGACTTTACGCGCAAAGTAGAGGGAAGGAAACTAATTAACAGCGCCCTCTGTTTTTTCTCGCCAATTCTTATCACATCGATATGATCGTCACATTTTACAGCGCATTCTCAACCCTGAAATGTGAAGCGATTTTACGACGTCGGGCCGTGAACCATGAACTCTCATGTCCATTTACTTGGTACACTGATTGATAAGGTCGGCCTTGGCTAAGTGAATTAACTACCTGTGCTACGCCCACCGTGAGTCTCAAAATCAGGTTTCTAACGTTTCTAAGTCCGCAGACATGATGTAGTGCCAGTGGGGAGAGAAAATGGATTGAACAAAATGTTGAAATAAATATTGTGAAACTCGAATCATCTCGTTGCTCTCGTTAATACGACTCATGATCTTAATGGTGAGATTTTGTATTGTGAAACTCGAATCATCTTGTAGCTCTCGTTAATATGACTCATGATCTTAATGGTGATATTGTGTAATGTGAAGCTCGAATCATCTCGTAACTCTTGTTAATACGACTTATGATCTTAATGGTGAGATTTTGTTTATCCTTTTGTTGCAGAACTATGGTTAAAATAGTGAGATTTTTATACAAATACGCACACGAATACTTATTGAAAGGGCCCGGCATGGCCAGGTGGGTTAAGGCGTTCGACTCGTAATCTGAGTGTCGCGGGTTCGAATCCTGGTCGCACCAAACGTGCTCGCCCTTTCAGCCTTTCAATCCCACTATTCCTTGGTAAACGAGTAGTTCAAGAGTTGGCGGTGGGTGGTGATGACTAACTGCCTTCCCTCTAGTCTTACACTGCAAAATTAGGGACGGTTAGCGCAGATAGCCGTCGTGTATCTTTGCGTAAAATTCAAAAAACAAACTTATTGAAAGTTAAATAAGTTTTAAAAATGAAAACTATATTGAAGCAATAGATTTGTTTGTTTGTTCTTAAGCACGAAGTTACACAATGCGCTGTAAGCCTCCCGACATACATACCAAAGTTCCGAAGAATTATTTTACAGTTTTGTCCAAGTGAATATTAACTTTTCTCGTTGTTTCTTTCCTTCTTTGGTGGAATTTACTCTACGATAAAGTAAACAATACTGCCTAGGCTGCATCTTAGTGTATATTTCCTTTCACGGTCAAGCCTCGGAGTGTAGGTTCGTCAGCCGTGGTCAATGTTTTCTGCATATTTTGTGTGTGTGTGTATTATAGTTTAAATTATAACTTGCCTTTCTTTAAGCATTTGAAAATGGTGTAAAATGCCTCAACTTCTCCAACAGGAATTGACGGTGTGAGTTTGACTGTTTTCTCTCTGTTGAATCAAGTGCAAATTAGATACAGCTATGTGCAGTTCGCCTTTTGTGCAACGTTGCAAGATAAAACATCGGATTAACTTACGTCTTCTAACAACACCAGGGGCGCTACAGTACCTACTATGATTGATTGATTGATTACTTGGAATTAAGCACAAAGCTATGCAATGAGCTATCTGCGTGCTCTGCCCACCATGGGTATCGAAACCCGGTTTTTACTATGTAACCCTACTTACGGGTCCTTCTTCCAACTTACTCGATTCCTTCAGAATTTTGCAAAAAAAAAACAACAACATTTTTATACACTCAAAATACACTTTGCATCTAAAATATATCTCAGAATGTTACGTAATTTCGAACAATGGAATTATTAACGTTTTTGTTTGGTGAATTTCTTATTATGTTTATACTCAAACTAAGCTGGTTTTTCTTTCTTTGGCACTAACTTTATCTTTCACCATACTGGTACAAGTCTTTATCTCTTACAATTATATCTATAAGTCTGTTTGAATGAAAAGATTTATTTTGCACTAACTAAAAAATTCTAAACAGATTGAAGCTTCACAGAAGAAAATGAAATACCAAACAGTTATGATTGGAAGAACCCTATTCTAAAATAAACTGAGAAAGTGCAATCATACTGAGATTGGTGAGGCGAGTGACAATACGACTTGTCTGTTTGTTTTTTAAATTTCGCGCGAAACTATACGAGAGCTATCTGCGCTAGCCGTCCCTAATTTAGCAGTGTAAGACTAGAGAAAAGACAGCTAGTCATCACCACCCACCGCCAACTCTTGGGCTACACTTTTACCAACGAATAGTAGGATTGACCGTCACGTTATAATACCCCTACGATTGAAAGGGCGTGCATGTTTGGTGCGACGGGGATTCGAACCCGTGACCCTTAAATTACGAGTCGAGTGCCTTAACCATCTGACCATGCCGGGCCAACCAACCACTGGGTATAGATATCTCTGGACTTATCGATCATTCTAGAACCCAAACATAATAATAAAAAATGTTCATTGTGGTAAAAGAAATAATAATGTGATGTGAATAAGAATTGTTTTTTCTTACAGATTTGCCAAAAAAAAATCATTACTTTCGATGAACAAATATGAATATTAGTTTCAAAATTCCCCTGAGTGGACTCAGCCGATAGTCCGACGTGGCTTTGCTCTAAGAGAACACATACACGCATTTTCAAAATACGAGTAGCCGAGCTATGAAAATATTTGTTAGGATATCTGCGCTAGTCGTCCCTGATTTAGGAATACAAGACTAGAGGGTAGGCAGTTAGTCATCAACACCCACCTCCAACTTTTGGGCTACTCTTTTACTAACGAATAGTAAGATTAACCATCACATTATAAAGCCCTCCCCTGTTGAAAGGACGGCACATTCGCGTGTTTGATACATTCAAGCAGCTGTAGACCCAAGTGGTTATTCTGTCAATGAAGAAAACGTATATATGAAAATATTTCTATATCATTTTAATGTTACGATTTTTTTCCCACGCAGATCTATTGCACGTGATCATGTTTACACAGTAATCATGTAAACACAGGATTATGAACACAAAATAGATAGTTTTAACTTACAAAATACTGAACTACCAGTCTTATAAACCTACAGTAATCATGTAAACACAGGATTATGAACACAAAATAGTTTTAACTTATAAAATACTGAACTACCATTCTTATAAACCTACAGTAATCATGTAAACACAGGATTATGAACACAAAATAGATAGTTTTAACTTACAAAATACTGAACTACCATTCTTATAAACCTACAGTAATCATGTAAACACAGGATTATGAACACAAAATAGATAGTTTTAACTTACAAAATACTGAACTACCAGTCTAATAAACCTACAGTAATCATGTAAACACAGGATTATGAACACAAAATAGACAGTTTTAACTTACAAAATACTGAACTACCAGTCTAATAAACCTACAGTAATCATGTAAACACAGGATTATGAACACAAAATAGATAGTTTTAACTTACAAAATACTGCACTCCCAGTCTTATAAACCTACAGTAATCATGTAAACACAGGATTATGAACACAAAATAGACAGTTTTAACTTACAAAATACTGAACTACCAGTCTTATAAACCTACAGTAATCATGTAAACACAGGATTATGAACACAAAATAGATAGTTTTAACTTACAAAATACTGAACTACCAGTCTAATAAACCTACAGTAATCATGTAAACACAGGATTATGAACACAAAATAGACAGTTTTAACTTACAAAATACTGAACTACCAGTCTTATAAACCTACAGTAATCATGTAAACACAGGATTATGAACACAAAATAGTTTTAACTTATAAAATACTGAACTACCAGTCTTATAAACCTACAGTAATCATGTAAACACAGGATTATGAACACAAAATAGTTTTAACTTATAAAATACTGCACTACCAGTCTTATAAACCTACAGTAATCATGTAAACACAGGATTATGAACACAAAATAGATAGTTTTAACTTACAAAATACTGAACTACCATTCTTATAAACCTACAGTAATCATGTAAACACAGGATTATGAACACAAAATAGATAGTTTTAACTTAAAAAATACTGAACTACCAGTCTAATAAACCTACAGTAATCATGTAAACACAGGATTATGAACACAAAATAGACAGTTTTAACTTACAAAATACTGAACTACCAGTCTAATAAACCTACAGTAATCATGTAAACACAGGATTATGAGCACAAAATAGATAGTTTTAACTTACAAAATACTGCACTCCCAGTCTTATAAACCTACAGTAATCATGTAAACACAGGATTATGAACACAAAATAGACAGTTTTAACTTACAAAATACTGCACTCCCAGTCTTATAAACCTACAGTAATCATGTAAACACAGGATTATGAACACAAAATAGACAGTTTTAACTTACAAAATACTGAACTACCAGTCTAATAAACCTACAGTAATCATGTAAACACAGGATTATGAACACAAAATAGACAGTTTCAACTTACAAAATACTGAACTACCAGTCTAATAAACCTACAGTAATCATGTAAACACAGGATTATGAACACAAAATAGATAGTTTTAACTTACAAAATACTGCACTCCCAGTCTTATAAACCTACAGTAATCATGTAAACACAAAATTATGAACACAAAATAGACAGTTTTAACTTACAAAATACTGCACTCCCTGTCTTATAAACCTACAGTAATCATGTAAACACAGGATTATGAACACAAAATAGACAGTTTTAACTTACAAAATACTGAACTACCAGTCTTATAAACCTACAGTAATCATGTAAACACAGGATTATGAACACAAAATAGATAGTTTTAACTTACAAAATACTGAACTACCAGTCTAATAAACCTACAGTAATCATGTAAACACAGGATTATGAACACAAAATAGACAGTTTTAACTTACAAAATACTGAACTACCAGTCTTATAAACCTACAGTAATCATGTAAACACAGGATTATGAACACAAAATAGATGGTTTTAACTTACAAAATACTGAACTACCATTCTTATAAATCTACAGTAATCATGTAAACACAGGATTATGAACACAAAATAGATAGTTTTAACTTACAAAATACTGAACTACCAGTCTAATAAACCTACAGTAATCATGTAAACACAGGATTATGAACACAAAATAGATAGTTTTAACTTACAAAATACTGAAATACCAGTCTTATAAACCTACAGTAATCATGTAAACACAGGATTATGAACACAAAATAGACAGTTTTAACTTACAAAATACTGAACTACCAGTCTAATAAACCTACAGTAATTATGTAAACACAGGATTATGAACACAAAATAGACAGTTTTAACTTACAAAATACTGAACTACCAGTCTTATAAACCTACAGTAATCATGTAAACACAGGATTATGAACACAAAATAGATAGTTTTAACTTACAAAATACTGAACTACTAGTCTAATAAACCTACAGTAATCATGTAAACACAGGATTATGAACACAAAATAGACAGTTTTAACTTACAAAATACTGAACTAGCAGTCTTATAAACCTACAGTAATCATGTAAACACAGGATTATGAACACAAAATAGATAGTTTTAACTTACAAAATACTGAACTACCATTCTTATAAACCTACAGTAATCATGTAAACACAGGATTATGAACACAAAATAGATAGTTTTAACTTACAAAATACTGAACTACCAGTCTAATAAACCTACAGTAATCATGTAAACACAGGATTATGAACACAAAATAGATAGTTTTAACTTACAAAATACTGAAATACCAGTCTTATAAACCTACAGTAATCATGTAAACACAGGATTATGAACACAAAATAGACAGTTTTAACTTACAAAATACTGAACTACCAGTCTAATAAACCTACAGTAATTATGTAAACACAGGATTATGAACACAAAATAGATAGTTTTAACTTACAAAATACTGCACTCCCAGTCTTATAAACCTACAGTAATCATGTAAACACAGGATTATGAACACAAAATAGACAGTTTTAACTTACAAAATACTGAACTACCAGTCTAATAAACCTACAGTAATCATGTAAACACAGGATTATGAACACAAAATAGATAGTTTTAACTTACAAAATACTGAACTACCAGTCTAATAAACCTACAGTAATCATGTAAACACAGGATTATGAACACAAAATAGACAGTTTTAACTTACAAAATACTGAACTACCAGTCTAATAAACCTACAGTAATGATGTAAACACAGGATTATGAACACAAAATAGACAGTTTTAACTTACAAAATACTGAACTACCAGTCTTATAAACCTACAGTAATCATGTAAACACAGGATTATGAACACAAAATAGTTTTAACTTATAAAATACTGAACTACCAGTCTTATAAACCTACAGTAATCATGTAAACACAGGATTATGAACACAAAATAGTTTTAACTTATAAAATACTGCACTACCAGTCTTATAAACCTACAGTAATCATGTAAACACAGGATTATGAACACAAAATAGATAGTTTTAACTTACAAAATACTGAACTACCATTCTTATAAACCTACAGTAATCATGTAAACACAGGATTATGAACACAAAATAGTTTTAACTTATAAAATACTGAACTACCAGTCTTATAAACCTACAGTAATCATGTAAACACAGGATTATGAACACAAAATAGTTTTAACTTATAAAATACTGCACTACCAGTCTTATAAACCTACAGTAATCATGTAAACACAGGATTATGAACACAAAATAGATAGTTTTAACTTACAAAATACTGAACTACCATTCTTATAAACCTACAGTAATCATGTAAACACAGGATTATGAACACAAAATAGATAGTTTTAACTTACAAAATACTGAACTACCAGTCTAATAAACCTACAGTAATCATGTAAACACAGGATTATGAACACAAAATAGATAGTTTTAACTTACAAAATACTGAAATACCAGTCTTATAATCCTACAGTAATCATGTAAACACAGGATTATGAACACAAAATAGACAGTTTTAACTTACAAAATACTGCACTCCCAGTCTAATAAACCTACAGTAATCATGTAAACACAGGATTATGAACACAAAATAGACAGTTTTAACTTACAAAATACTGAACTACCAGTCTAATAAACCTACAGTAATGATGTAAACACAGGATTATGAACACAAAATAGACAGTTTTAACTTACAAAATACTGAACTACCAGTCTTATAAACCTACAGTAATCATGTAAACACAGGATTATGAACACAAAATAGTTTTAACTTATAAAATACTGAACTACCAGTCTTATAAACCTACAGTAATCATGTAAACACAGGATTATGAACACAGAATAGACAGTTTTAACTTACAAAATACTGAACTACCAGTCTTATAAACCTACAGTAATCATGTAAACACAGGATTATGAACACAAAATAGATAGTTTTAACTTACAAAATACTGAACTACCATTCTTATAAACCTACAGTAATCATGTAAACACAGGATTATGAACACAAAATAGATAGTTTTAACTTACAAAATACTGAACTACCAGTCTTATAAACCTAAACACATCTTCATTTGTAAAGAGACTTTAAATAAATGTTTGATGTTTTTCTTGCCGTCCATTCTACATAGTTTCGTCATGAATGCTCTGCCAAAACAATTATTAGAAGCCTTAATTCTATCAAAGAATACACTCAGCTCCTTGGCATACCTACTTATATTTTTTATGAAATACGTAAAATGTATGTGATAAAAACTACGTAAACTACACCTTTTTTCCCACATTTCTCTTGGCTTGCTAAGTTTGGATTTCAAAGCCTCTGGTTTGTAAGTTCACATAGTCGTGTGAAGATGAATGTTAAAAGATACTCGTTTCAAGGTAGCTTCTTTATAAATATTAGATCTTTATTTTTCAACGCATCACCAGCTCTAGACGTTTAAAGTCTTGTACCACACATGTTAAACGTCTATTTATAGGTTTTATCTTCCGTTCAGAGTAAAATATGGATTCATTATCGAATTTCCATCGAGATAATTTTTAGTCAGTCGGTCTTAGGACCTTTACCACTATATCCCTTTTCTACAGATACTGAAATATTCGTGAGATCTTCTAATTAGGTATATTCAACGTTGTTTCCAGGCCTCTAATATCACTTTGAAGCCTCTATCTCTCTTCCTGTTTGCTACCCTACCATTTACAGAGTATTTGTCGAGCCTTCACGTCATATACTTGCTTTTTGAAACCCACACATCCACTGTGATTAGGCTTCTTGTCGTGTGACTTCCAACGCTGCCCCACCAGTCTCTTGGTTGGAATGAAACCATATATTATAAAATGCGAAATGAGCGTTGGTTTCCCGTCGTTCAGATCCCCAAGTTGGGAAAGCGGTAAGTGTAAGGACTTACTACGCTTGAATCTGTTGTTCGAGTCCAGCAACAAACAAAACAGACAGCCAAATGCGACTTTGCTATAAAATAAACAAATAAGTTTATCTTTCAGCCCAAGTAATAAGATGTGATATCAAACCAATCACCCTTTGAGCAGTACCTCATGAGAGGCGAAAGATAAATCTTAAATACTATTTTTACACATTTCTGATTTGGAATCCGAAAGGGAGAAATTAGGAGAAAAATATGCGTTCGCTTGATACAAATGTTAGGCCTATAAGTTTCCTGTGTTTACCTAATTTTTGGTCTTTAAACATCATTATAGAAACTCCTCGGAGTTGTTTTTGTAATAGATTATTCTGCTAAATTTGGGAAGATTTATATTTCACAAGGCTTTCCATTTTCTATTATAGGAGTTCTTCTAAAATTATTCTAAAAAGCAGCTTTGCTTGTATTTCTTAATCTGATTTTAACCTAAAGTTTACGTCAAAACCACATGGAAAATATTACGTTTCAAGATTTTACTGCAAGACACGATTCTCCAACACTCTCTTAAGTGTGTTATCTACAAAATTGTTTCTCTACCTAAAAAGAAATTTTGAATCTCTAACTGCTCTTATAGTTGTCCTTATGAATTGGTTTGAGAACTTTAAAACACCTTTAACTTATGGTCTTACCCAATAACGTCAGCTTACTTAAGTAAGAATAAAAAGATACTCGGGTAATTTAGAATATTTTACTTTTTAAAGAGATTGGTTTTGAGAACTCCCCTTGCTATCGAATTTCTCTATTGGAAGTCTCAGCTTATACGATGATTTAGATCGTTTTATGAAACTGAGTTTCGATCTTATATCTAATTATGATAATTTGTCACTTTATATGTAAGCAGATTGGATCTAAAGGAGAGCTTTGGGATTTCGATGCTAGCGATCCGTGTTTGAAACGGCGCGTTACTACCAAATATTACTGGCATTACAAGTTGTGGATGCTTTACAAGAGTATAACTCAATTCAGTATCGTAGGTTGGGTGCTGTTCGCTGATTGACATCTCCCTGGTCGATACTTCAATACTAAGGACTGCAGTGAATAGCTTTGCTATAAATTCAAAATGCATAAAAAAAATAACGGCTGATGAAATGTCTCGTTTTAAGGACTGAAATAGTTAAGAAACAGACTGTCTGATACTTAGTTGATTAGGACTTATTTCAGAATTTGTGTTCTGTATGAACGAATAAAAGCGAACTTTAAGCTCTATCACAGGCGTAAGCAAATTATTTTTCATAGTGGCCACAACTGTGGCTAATGAAAATAACGTTGACCACACTATTTAAAAAAATAATAATAATAATAAAATGTTAGTTTAATCAAAATAATTGCATTTCAACTTTAATGTGAAAATTGATAGGGTTTTTCAACAACAAGGTTCGTACAATTGAGCATTTTAGCTCTGCCCCTAAAATTATAAGTCGAGATCTGTATCTAGATTTCAGAAGATATAGCGTAAAAAATGTTTACTCACACACCCATGTGGTTCCAAACATGGAAAACAATTTTCAAATTGCTATCTTTAAATTTGGAAGATTCTCATTTATCAGAATAGTGAGCCACATCTCTCTGATAGAACACTTTTGTTTACATTTAATGTGTTCTACACTTTGCAGGGTAAGCATCTCGCCTTCAAATCCACACTTATCCAAAGACTAAAAGATGTAATTTCCTTACTGAAATTTCTTAAGTCAACTTGAAATGGAACATGCAAAAAATTCAAATTTCAAATTTTTAAATTTTTAAATTCGGAGAAACGCGATTCAAATTTTTGAGATAGATTTTTGATCTAGTTTATATAGAGATCATCTTAAGCATCAGAGAAATCATAGCCCTTACTATCTTTTAGAAAACTATTCAACTTTTCAAAACGTGCCAAATCATTCTTTTGTAATTGTTCCGCAAGGAGGTTTAGCTTTACTTGATATTCATGAATAGACTGTGATTGATCTCTTATTATTTAACCTCTTCTCTGAAGCTTCGTATTGAAGTTATTCAAGTGAACCATCATGTCGCACAGAAAGTACAAATCACACTGTCATGACAAAGTTTCAATTTCAGGGAAATTTTCAGTCTTACCTTTTTCAACAAGATGCTCTTTTATTTGAGAAAATAAGGAAGTAAATCATTCCAAGACTTTTCCTCTATTAACCATCTCATATTTGTAAAATCACGAAGATCATCAAAAGTACACTCACTGCTTTTTTTCATAGACTTAGCAAACTGTCGATGGATGAGAGAGCTTCCACTTCTAATATAATTCACAATTTTTTCCAAAATGTCCATCAAATTTTCCAATTAATCACTTTTAGACATCTGAGCACATAAATTTTTCTGATGCAAAATACAATGGAAAGATGACAGCGTGGACTTCACATTATTTTCAATTAAATACTGCTTCGAAAGAGAAACAAATCATAAATTTGCTCCAGTCATGGTGCGAGCACCGTCTCTTATGATGGCCCGGCATGGTCACGCGTGTTAAGGCGTGCAACTCGTAATCTGAGGATCGCGGGTTCGCATCCCGGTCGCATAAACATGTTCGCCCTTTCAGCCGTGGGGGGCGTTATAATGTGACGGTCAATCCCACTATTCGTTGGTAAAAGAGTAGCCCAAGAGTTGGCGGTGGGTGGTGATGACTAGCTGCTTTTCCTCTAGTCTTACACTGCTAAATTAGGGACGGCTAGCACAGATAGTCCTCGAGTAGCTTTGTGCGAAATTCCAAAACAAACAAACAAAAAAAGTCTCTTATGACAGAAACCAGGTTTTTAAAATACAGATTGAATTTTTTTGACATTTCAAGAATTTTTTAAAGATGTTTTTTCCACGTAATCTACAAAGGTCAAGCATTTCTTCCCTCACCTGAAGATCTGTAGCTACATATCGAACTCAAACTGTGCAGTGTCCCTAATATCTGTTGACTCATCTAATGCTAAAGAAAAATACAAATATTTTTTTTGTTTTTTAAACAACTGATTTTCCATGTCTTTCACTAACTCTAGAATTCTGCAGACAATTGTTCTTCGACTTAATTGCAAATTATTTACCTTTTAAAGAATATCATCTTTTATTTTTGAATCATAATTCTCCAACAGAGTTTCAATGACCACAATCGATATTTTTTTACCAGTTCAGTATCAGAAAATGATTTCTTTTTTCATCTAGAATCTAAGCTACTTTATTGCTAGCTAACGTAACTAGTTCTATCTATGATAAAAATATTTTAAGCCTCCATTTTGTTCATTAAGTTGTCCTTTCAGACGGCTAATTCTATTCATACGATTTTTGCTATCAACTGGAAATTTTACATCAAATTCTTTATGAAAATTGTTGAAGTGTTGCTTAATGTTGTATACTTTATTATTCATAAAACCTTTGTTACACAAAATACACACTGACTTAATATTTACTTCAATCAATACAAATTTCAACTTCCAACTTTCATTAAATTCTCGTTTCACATTTTCCCAGTCACGTGTCATTCTCTTTACGTCAGTAATGACAGAACCAATTAAATTGTCTTTATTTTCTAAGTCTTCAGCATCATATGGATTCTTTCGTTTTTGAATTATCCAATTATCCGTATTATTGGATGAGCAACAAAATATATTTAAACACTTGAAAGTTGCACAATAAAAATATGTTTGCAAGAGCATGCAAAACAACGCACACTCACTCGATAGCAAACATCTAAACCAGACTGACGTTACAAAATTGGTGGAGTCTGTGGCAATGATGAAGCACGCGACATTATCGATGACATGAAGCAGTGCAGTTGCTGATTACCAAATTTGTGATAAAATATAAATGATGGAAAAGGTTTATTCCTAAACTCGAGTTGACCACAATTGTGTTGTCCATCCCTGCTCTGACAGATCATACTTTCTTTTTCTCTCCAAATCGCGTTGTGGAAGAAGATAAACAGTCTGAGAAGAATCGTAAAACTACCGAACCAGAAAATATTATTAAATTCGAAGTTTTGCACACGTAAAAGTTAAAATGCGCCAATAGGAAAACCTTGGAAATAATTTTTTTTCTGCTATCAAACTGCAAAGTGTATACAGAATGTTTACTTTACTGTTTACTTTGGAAATTATCTGACCTCGTTTCGTTGTTCAGATTAAAACCCGTACAAGTTTCATTTTATTTCTGATTTGTTATAAGACCTGAATCAATAGAAATTGAATGATGTCCAGAAGGTGAGCAAATGTAAAAGATTACATCAGGTTCCTAGTCCAGATCGAAAACGTCATACCCAGCGGAATGACCTCTGACCCCAGTTATTGAAAACGCTGAATGTGAAGTTATAGTGCATAAATACACGGCTGTCCAAAACTTAGCTGTCTCTGTACTTTAATGTAATAACATACGATTGCTGCTCTGAATCTCCTGTCAGTTTGTATACTATGCTCATGTCCTTTCACATTTAACCTGAAAGGCTTAGCATGTAATCTCTTCACAACGGCCCGGCATGGACTGATCGTTACGGCGGTCGACTAGCAATCTGAGAGTTTCCTTTCAGCCATGGGGCTAAAATAGTAGCCCAAAAGTTGGCAGTGGGTGGTGATACTAGCTGCTTACCCTCTTGTTAATAATTTCAAAGTACTGATTAGTGTACCGTTGCATTCGTGTTTAAAATCACTTCTAATGTTTTAGCTACCAGCTGTAAAGTTCAGATCTTCCCATATATATTACTATCTGGGTCAGTAGTCCATATGATCACCTAAGTATTAATTAATAATATAAGTCGAAGATTGTAAACACTAACGAGCTATAGCCTTGTTTTTTTGTCAGCTAATTTAGCAGTGTAAGACTAAACGGAAGGCAGGTAGCCATCACCATCCACCGCCAACTCTTGGGTACTCTTTATCAACGAATGGGGTATTGACCGTCATTACAACACACACACGGCTGAAAGGACGAGCGTGTTTGGTATGATGGGGATTAGAATCCGCGAACCTCAAATTACGAGTCGAGCGCCTTAATCACCTGGCCATCACAGGCCCTTTCTGAAATGTTGTCTTGATCAATTTATAAGTCCGTCTGACAGCACAGATTACGTATTTATCTAAGAATGCCGTGTTTGTAGTTCTTGTATGCTTTAGTGGTTATTATGTTTTAAATTGTCTGTCAATTTGTTATGTATGACTTTTGTACATTTAACCGTCATGGGTAGGCATATTATGGCGCTGGATAATTTTATAGATTTGAAATACTTTTCTCCGCTGTTGTGGCCCTGGTGTTTCCAATAAAACGTTGGACACACTTGGCTGTTTGCCATATGTTACCTATAAAGTTATGTATACGTTTAATCCACTTAAATTTTGCGTCATATGTCAGATCCAGGAATTTAGCTGATGTAACTACAGAGAGAAGTTTCCATTTAGAAAAAGGCTAAGGGAGTTTACTTGTTTTAAAATATTATGCGAATAGTATTCCTTTTGTACTATTAGGTTTTATTCATCATGTACTGTAGTAATTTACTATTTTGACATCTTCATACACTAGCTCCTGTTTTAATTTGACCTTTCCCATCATCATCTGTAAACTGGGAGACGAAACAGGAATTTTTTATCTATTACTGATATTTCATTTTTATTTGCTGCGAGTGATGAGATCGGTAACAAAATGTATGAAACAGACATCAAAAGAAATTGACGCTATATCCACGTTCACCAGACATACAGTTAATTTCCTGTGGTTCAAAGCACTGGAAATAATTTTAATCGTATTATTGTTTATTTGGAATTAAAATTAATTAAGCTTCGTTTTTTCCGACTCATTTTTTGGCGGGCCCCAGAAGGGCTAAGGCTCCCACTTTGAAAAACACTGAGACGATATAAGTTACAAACAATGTGAAAGTTCTGGCCAATAGAATACTGAGATAATGTCTGTTTCATAACAATAATGAACATATCATATTTTCAGACGAAAGTACAAAACTCATCTTAGCCCTAAATAATCGTTTAGGATATGTACATTTAAAATATCAAATTATCATTTTTCATTCGCTACAAAACTTCTCAAATCACAAGTTTTTGTTTTATATAAATATATATATACCTTGTTGCAAGTGCACCTGTAAGTCATCTTCAATATCGAGAACAAGGTAAACAGAAGTCACACGGGAACAAAGTAGAATATTTCAATGACTTTACAATCATGAGTTTTAGATAAAACTTATCTGAATTTTAATATCGTGAACTCATTCCAGCAGATCCATTTTCAATTTGACCCCAATACGTAAAATAACAAAGAAGAGAGGACTGTAAGAAAATATTTAATGTTTATAAAGATTTTCAAAATGCTTCTGGTTCGTTTTATTTTGAACAAAAATATGCTTAATGTCGTAACTTTATTTCTTGTGTTTCATTCTGTGAAGTTCACAAAAACCCTTTGTCTCAATAAAGGTTTCTTTGTTTTATTTTAATTTCGCTCCAAAGTTACACGAGGGCTATCTGCGTTAGCCGTCTCTAATTTTTAGTGTAACACTAGAGGAAGGCAGCTAGTCATGACCACCCACCACCAACTCTTGGGCTACTTTTTTTACCAACGAATAGTGGAATTTACCGTAACATTATAACGCCCTCACGGCTGAAAAGGCGAGCATGTTTGGTGTGACGAGGTTAGAACCTGCAACCCTCGGATTACGAGTCAAGTTTCTTAACTACCTGAACGTGCCGGCACTAGTTTGTTTCTAATTAAGTATAAAGCAACAGCGTGGGCTATCTGTGCTCTGCCCACCACGGATATCGAAGCCTGGTTTCTAGCGTTATAAGTCCACAAACACACCGCTCTGCTACTGGGGGGACACGAAACATTTAATTGGTTTCCGTATTCTGTATTTGAATATCCCAAATTTATAAAATTTTGAGGTAGTTCTGTACGTTTAGATAATTAAAATAGTCAAGTAATCTGCCTAGATCACCCCACTTAAGACACTATTTGCGCAGAATTTTCAAAAAATCTGATGGCCGTGCAGTGCATTTCAAAGACTGCGAGGTCATTGTTAAGTGGGTTTAAAATATATTCCACAATACGTGATACCCACCAACCACCTTCAATACAGAAGACACTAAGTTGAATGTTGTGATAAAAAATGACAAATCGATCGACTTATCTAATAAATGACACCAGATCTAGTGACGCTTTCGAACCCTGAAGGTAGGGGACAAATATTAAAATTCAACAAGATAGCGGTGCTGGTAATCGTAATCCCAACAAACAAGAGAAAAAAAAAAACAGAAACCTAAATTTAAAGTCGACGTTGAATTTTCGCGCGAAGCTACACGAGGGTCATCTGCGCTAACTGTCCCTAATTTAGTTACGTAAGCCTAGAGGGAAGATCATCAAAATATTGGCTTACCCTTATCCACTAGGTGGCAGGATTTTGAATCGAAAGAGAGCGTTGATTTCGATGTAAATATATCTATGTTCACTGCATCCATGCCATGTCAGAAGTATCGCTGTTCGTCCAAACGGAAATTTCGTATCGTAATTATGTATTGTTTGTTTTGAATTTTCGCGCAAAGCTACCCGAGGGCTATCTTCGCGAGCCGTCCCTAATGAACAGGTTCATTCTTCCACTGCCTTTACCACTGCAGTTTAATATACACTCTACAACTACCCTTCTTCTTGGTGCAACAGTGGGAAAGGATAAATACAACAACCACATCTCGTGTATATTCAAAATGTCTCTGTTCACGTACAAAGAAGCGGGAGAACTGCCAATAATATTCATGGTAAAACTCGCGATTTGTATCGCTAATATTAAGCCTATCGCTTTTCAATATTAACTCATTTTTTTAGTGTTTATCGTCATGAATTTAAATTTATAGTTTCTTTCCTTTAGAATTGTGCTGATTATAAAAAAAGATGTTTACGTTACGTACTAATGGTTGCCGTAACAGAGTTTTCACAATACGTGAGTAGATTTGATGACACATTTAATTAATTTCATATTTAAGTATGTTTTACAGTTGTCTCTCTTGTTATATAGCCATACTGCGCCATGACAAAGCATGCATATTGGTATTATAGTGATCCACTCGATTGAATTTTTTTAATGACCAAGTGTGTTAAGGCGTTCGACTCGTAATCGTTGGATACTGGGTTCGAACCACGGTTACACCAAAACATACCCCCGCCCTTTCAGCCGTGCGGCCGTTATAAAGTGACAGTCAATCACACTATTCGTTGGTAAAGAATAGCCCAAGAGTTGGCGGTAGGTGGTGATGACTAGCTGCCTTCCCTCTAGTCTTACACTGTTAAATTAGGAACGGATAACGCAGATAGCCCTCGAGTAGCTTTGCGCGAAATTAGAAAACACAAAACACATTTTTTTAGTAATTCACGTTTTAGTATCACTAACACTGTCACGTTCTTCTCTCTTATTTCAGCCACACACAAAAAAATTATTCTCAAAGTTAGCTGAATTAATAATGTGTATACGTAATTTACATTGTTGTTTTTATCGAAAACGAACACGAGTCTGAAGCAAAAGCCCTTTTGAATTTGTAGTTCTTCTGACCCGGTGACTTAAATTTATTCCCTTGTATCTTGAGTCAACAAAACCTACATTAGTATACGGTATTATAAATTGAAAGCTGAATTCTAAACAAATTCTACTATACAACAAAACGCAAATAACATCATGCACAAACAATATGTTTTTCTTATAAGCATGCTTTTTTTTACCTATTTCCACTTATTATATATGGATTTAATATTGACTTAAGCTAACATCCATCGTACGGTTCTGAAGCATCAGTGGTCGTCCAAAGGAAAATTTCATATTGTAACTATGAATTGTTTGTTTTGAATTTTTGCGCAAAGCTACACGAGGGCTATCTTCGCTAGCCGTCCCTAATTTAGCACTCTAAGCCTAGAGAGAAGACTAGTCATCACCACCCACCGCCAACTCCTGGACTACTCTTTTACCAACGAATAGTGGGATTGACCGTTACATTATAATTCCCCACGGCTGAAAGAGCGAGCATGTTTAGGTTGACGGGGATTCAGAAACATCCTCAAGTTTTCAGCGCTAGTATGCACATGATATCCAATCTACTGACGCTTCTCAAAGGAAACCAAACACACACGTGCCATGTGCATCCACCAGATATATTACTGGGGGAGAACAAGGTGACAAAACGTAAAATTCATCCTGGGATGAGACTTGTGTCCTCTTTTGAAGACACCTGTGCACATGTGCTTGAACAGGAGTTGTCTGTAATATTACTGTTTATGTACGAACAAAATCTAATATTGCCTAAGGTACAATTAAAAACTTTAAAGACAAAGCAACATCATTTCAAACAGATATACAATACCAGAGCAACATTCAGTGAAAATCCATAATTATTAACTACTGTAAACTACAAGTGACTTAAGTGACTATCTCGAAATATAAGTAATTATTTGTAACGTATGTCTTTTCAAACAGCTCCGACACAAAACATCCAATACGAGACCCATACTGGTGATCACTTAATATCGGTGTTTATATCACTGATGCGCAGTATTTTTGTTTGCTCGTTGTTAAACTCCACCCATTGGTGGTGTCAAATCCTGATTTCTAGCGTTACAAGCCATCATATCCCTCACTGCCTTCCACAACGGTGAGGGGTGATATGAAAAGATACACGGGATTCCGATTTTTGTTTGTTTGTTTAGTGCTGTATTGCACAAGTACTATCTATGCTGTACTCTCCATGAGTATCGAAACCTGTTTTATTTCTACCCTCCCGTCCCTCTGGCACAGCGGTATGTCTGTAGATTCACATCGCTAGAAATTGGATTTCGATACCCGCAGTGGGCGGAGCACAAATAGTTCATTGTGTAGTTTTGTGCGTAGCTCCAGAAACATACAAAGAATTTTGTGTGTGTGTGTTATACCTTCAAATTCATCCTGAGCCATTAGGTGGCAGGATTTTAAATCAGAACAGAACACCAATTTAGGTGTATAGATATTTATATTCACCTAACACTTTTTCAGAGGTTCAGAGAGACCCGATCCATTTTTATCTTTCGGAGCCCTGACTATAATAAAACATTAAATTGGTGACACAGGAAAAGAAAATGAGAGAATCATTAGCCCAAAGAGAAAAGATTAGCGCATTATTTGAATATTTAATTTGTAAATACTATTTCATCACTAAGCTGGGGTGTGTGTCCCATTTTGATATGATTGGGAGATAGATAAAAAACAAATAGCGAAACTTAACAAATGCAAAAAAACACACAAAACAACACAACACAACACAAAACACAAAACAACGTATATCTAAATTTGAGGACTTGGCCAAATAGCATTCCTACCCACCAACTTCCCGACTGGGTCCACGCACACGATGGTGTGTTAAATAGTTACCACCACTTACTTCCCGACTGGGTCACTACTTACTGGACAGATAGTGTTAAATAGTTACCACCACCCACTTCCCGACTGGGTCTACTTACATTAAGCCAGTGTTAACTAGTTACCACCACTCCACTTCCCCTGACTGGGTCTACTTAATACTGGTACACAATAGTGTTAAATAGGTTACCACCACCCACTTCCCGACTGGGTCTACTTACACAATAGTGTTAAATAGTTACCACCACCCACTTCCCGACTGGGTCTACTTACACAATAGTGTTAAATAGTTACCACCACCCACTTCCCGACTGGGTCTACACTTACAATAGTGTTAAATGTCCCTTACACAATGGTGTTAAATAGTTACCACACCCACTTCCCGACTGGGTCTACTTACAATAGTGTTAAATGGTTACCACCACCCACTTCCCGACTGGGTCTACTTACACAATAGTGTTAAATAGTTACCACCACCCACTTCCCGACTCGGTCTACTTACAATAGTGTTAAATAGTTACCACCACCCACTTCCCGACTCGGTCTACTTACAATAGTGTTAAATAGTTACCACCACCCACTTCCCGACTGGGTCTACACACAATGGTGTTAAATGGTTACCACCACCCACTTCCCGACTGGGTCTACTTACACACATAGTGTTAAATAGTTACCACCACCCACTTCCCGACTGGGTCTACTTACACAATAGTGTTAAATAGTTACCACCACCCACTCCCGACTGGGTCCACTTACACAATGGTGTTAAATAGTTACCACCACCCACTTCCCGACTGGGTCTACTTACACAATAGTGTTAAATGGTTACCACCACCCACTTCCCGACTGGGTCTACTTACACAATGGTGTTAAATAGTTACCACCACCCACCCCGACTGGGTCTACTTACACAATAGTGTTAAATAGTTACCACCACCCACTTCCCGACTGGGTCTACTTACACAATAGTGTTAAATGGCCACCACCACTTCCCGACTGGGTCTGCACACAATAGTGTTAAATAGTTACCCCCACCCACTTCCCGACTGGGTCTACTTACACAATGGTGTTAAATAGTTACCACCACCCACTTCCCGACTGGGTCTACACACAATGGTGTTAAATAGTTACCCACCACCCACTTCCCGACTGGGTTCCTTATACAATAGTGTTAAATAGTTACCACCCACTACCCGACTGGGTCCAACACTTTAATAATATGTTAAATGTACTCCCTTACACAATAGTGTTAAATAGTTACCACCACTTCCCGACTGGGTCTACTTACATAAAATGTTAAATAGTTGCCCCACCCACTTCCTGACTGGGTCTACTTGACAGTAGTTAAATGTTGCCCCACCCACTTCATGACTGGGTCCACTTGCACAATAAATGTTAAATGTGTTCACTTACACAATAGTGTTAAATAGTTGCCCCCACCC
The DNA here is from genome assembly GCF_004210375.1 of Tachypleus tridentatus. Taxonomy (NCBI): domain Eukaryota; kingdom Metazoa; phylum Arthropoda; class Merostomata; order Xiphosura; family Limulidae; genus Tachypleus; species Tachypleus tridentatus. Next base: position 17,079,942 of record NC_134826.1, read on the forward strand.
ACTTCCTGACTGGGTCTACTTACACAATAGTGTTAAATAGTTTGTTTGTTTTATGGCTTTTTTTAACTGAGCATCAAACACAGTAAAACATAGAGTAAGTGAACACTAGTAATGGTTAGTTTCAGCTTTATAGAACAAGCTTTCTAAAGATTTCAGAACGGTCTCATTTAACAGTTTGATAAACTTAACTGTCAATCAATATTCTTAGTAACCTACCATATTTCCTGGAACATATAATGAAATGGAGAGAAATTTGACCACTTATATGTTGCAGTGGCAGGCAAAAAATAAATATAAGGAAAATATTTCATGTATAAGGAAGTGGGAAAATTTAGTTAACTAATAATCGTGATTTTTAACGCGAATATTAAGCCTATCGTTTTCAATGCTACCTCATTCTTTGGTGTTTAACGTTATGACTTTAAAGTATAGATAGAGTGTAAGATATGCCATAGGTATCATAACCCAGTATATCTGACAAACTCTGGTACCAAACTAATTGTTTTGTAAGCACTAATTTATCACAGGTGAAAAGGCCTTAACTTTTATATCACACACACATCTGATCCAAAATAAAGCAGGCAATTTAAGAATGGCGTATAAAAATGATATTTGCGATAAAGCGTAATTTTGATGGATAATTATCAAGTTTATTGCCTTTCTAAAAACTTCGCCAGTTTTAGGCGTATTTTATAATGACAAGAAATTTGCTATCATAATTTGCTGTCGTGCAATAATGTTTGGATTCATTTTAGTTTAGTAATATTGTTTCCCAACAGGTAGCGCTGCAATTTTAGAAAACGAAAATATGAGGAGTTTTTTGCACAATGTCTATCTGATAGTGAATATTAATCCGCTAATACACAAGAAATATGACACGTTTGAACATGTACTGTAACAGGTTTAGGTACAAAGAACAGGTAGCGAAATGTTCTCTTTTTTTTTGTTCTGTTTGATTTCAATATGTCACGTTTTAGCTGTTTAGCGCCCTGCAAGGCTAAGTGGGTTAAGGCGTTTGACTCTCGTAATCCGAGGGTCGCGGGTCGATCCCCGTCACCGCAAACATGTTCGCCCTTTTCAGCCGTGGGGGGTTTATAATGTTACAGTCAATCC
>NC_134826.1:17081554-17151073 GCF_004210375.1 Tachypleus tridentatus
TTGAGATACATTTTAATCGTAGTTTCTCTCTTAGGTTTTCGATTTTGTTTTACCCCGGACTTTCGATAATGATATAAGAAAAGGCTTAATTTCTGCAGTTGTGACCAGTTTCAGTATAGCCAATATTAGTTCAATCTGATAATTCAACTAATTAATCTAGAAAACAAATCACTTAAATTTCCTAAGTTTATCCCCAGAAAATTTTCTTTCTAAATTTTAGGGTTTCGCAGTACGAAATATCCCGAAACATTTAACAAATTCCTACTGAAGATTAAGCGCCCCGTGCTGCTCCACCAGAAAAATCTTCACCATCTCAAACTTTGGGGTGATAATTCTGTAGGTAATCTGTTTCAAGACAGCCTCTTGAAAATTTATCAAAGACCCGACATGGTTAGGGCGCTCTACTGTAATCTGAGGGTCGCAGGTTCGCATCCCCGCCGCACCAAACACGCTCGCCCTTTCAGCCGTGGGGCATTATAATGTTACGGTCAATCCCACTATTCGTTGGACGGCTAGCGCAGATAGCCCTCGTGTAGCTTAGCGCAAAATTAAGAAAACGAACAAACATTTCCCTCTCCAGTAGCACAGCGGTGCATCTGCGGACTTACAATACTAGAATCCGGATTTCGATACCCGTGGTGGGCAGAGCACAAATAGCCCATTGTGTTGCTTTGTGCTTACCTTGAGACAAACATATCGAAGAAACTTTCCATGCCAACATACGTAGGTTAGACGTCACAAACTACGTCATTAGTCATACATGTAAAACTAATAAATGAATGCATAGATTTCGTTGTGTGTTGTTACGCGGTATTATGAACAGAAACGACCAATATGTCTTTGGAATATTTGATCCAGTATGTTTAAAATGGAAATTCAAGACAGGAAACAATAACAAATTGAGCGGGAAATTTTATCAGTACGGGATTCATTACTTACGCGTACCTTTAGTTTGAAACATCATGTTGCGACCAAGCCCAATGTTTAGTAGTTTATTATGGCACAAAAAAAAAAAAGTTTGGGTGAAGAATATTTTAATGAAAAATATCATGGAAGGTAAACTTTAATTTTTGAGTACATGTGGATAGAATTTCATAATTCTGACAGTTCAATGATTGGTGTTCTATTTTACCGTGTAGCTTGTTATCCGTCTAGCCATGTATAAAGGTTCCTACTATTATGTTGTTCTCGTAGTATTATAATAGCAGAGAGAGAAAAAAAGTCATGCACATGCATTATATAATGCTAGACATTTATACTACATTTTTTGTATTTTACGAAATACGTACTTTTGCAGAATATTTTAATACCAGTTTTTAAAATATGCGATCTGTAATACAAATCTGTGTATTTATATACTGAATATCATGTTTGTAATGCGCATGCTCGTATTGGTTTGGTTTGAATTTCGCGCAAAGCTACACGAGGGCTATCTGTACTAGCCGTCCCTAATTTAGCAGTGTAAGAGGAGAGGTAAAGACAGGTAGTTATCACCACCCACCGCCAACTCTTGGGTTACTCTTTTACCAACGAATAGTGGGGTTGACCGTCACATTATAACGCTCCCACGACAGAAAGGGCAAGTATGTTTGGTACGACGGGGACTCGAACCCGCGACCCTCAGTTTACGAGTCGAGTGCCTTAAACACTTGGTCATACTGTACCGGTCGGAACCTCCCGCTTATCAACCACATCAAACTTAAAGAAATAAGAAACTACAAATACTCCACCTATCGACACGCCTAAAATTATTTGGTCAAAAGTCAGTAAAAGCTTGTTTCCAAAATGAAAATATTTTACAAAATAAAGTCGTTGTGCAATCTTAAAATTTGAATAAATTCATTTCAAATCCTAAATATGCATAAAAGCTAGGAACTGAAACTGTTATACACCTAAGGTTAATCGCAAAAGCCGTCCTTCGCTTGGTAGTAATAAATTAGAGAGAACACAACCAGTCAATGTCACCCATTCTCAATTCATGAGCAGTTATAGTCAAATATAACACACACACTGCACCAATGTTCGGAGCGCGAACCGGATCTACAGACTGGCAGGTTAGCCACTCGGTCACGCTTGGGTCATTTAATTATTAAAAGAGTAACGGAGGAAGCAAGAATGTGAAAATTCAAACTGTTACACTAATAAAAAAAAATGTGTACAGCACGTGGTGCGTGTTCCGATTCACGTGCAGTGAAGGAGCTCGTGGCATTCCGTGTTCCAGAGTATCGTACCATTATTATGGTTTGAATATCACTTTAATTGTCTTTCAACTGTTAATGAGCTGTGCGGATTATCTTTTAATTTCGAACGTGTTTACATCTTAAAAGATTAATTTACTTTCGCGAATAACATCATGTACGACAGGAAATTCTTTAGTATATTTTTTCCTTTTGTGAATGGATACCAAGAAACGAGAGCAGAGATCGAAATCACAAAGAATACTGTGAAAATCAAACAGACAGACAAAGTTGGGAATTAGAGAGCTATGATTATCCACCAGATTATCTTGTGTAACTACGTCTATATTACGGTGGAATAAGTGTTGATACGAGTCCCCCGCTAGTACAGCGGCATATCTACGAATTTACAACGCAAAATCAGAGGTTCGATTCACCTCGGTGGGCTCAGCAGATAGCCCGATGTGACTTTGCTATAAGAAAACACAAGCAGACTGTTGATATGGTTCAGAAAATCAAAAGGGAAACTTCCGAGATAAAATATAATAACCCACCAGAAGGCTAAACATTACATTAAACTGCCTATTTATAAGTTTTCACAAGAATTTTTAAAATTGTTTTAATTGCTGTTATCCAGCAATGTGTTCTTTAGTTATTGTTATTGTTAACTTCGTCTCAGAGAATGTCAAAATGCGGTTTTTTTAAATTTTAAGCTCAGCTACTGAACAGGACTCGTTAAATAAATTCCATGAGGGATTTTTTGTCTCAGAATTCAAGCGCAAAGCTACTGAGGGCTTTCTAGGCACGGCTGTTACTGATTTTGAAGTGACATAAAAGACAAATCAGCTCGTCAACATGCTAACTGTCAGGTCTGGTTTGGACTACTCCTGTCTGTACAGTGGAATTTGACAGTCAACCGTAAAATGCATCCACTAAAACTACGAGAAGTGTGTTTTTTTCTTTCGAGAATGAACTGCGAACCTTAAACCTACGTGAGCATGTTAATTATTGGCCATCCACTTCAGGCGTAGAAATAAAATAAACATTAAACTATTTTTCTTTTTACGACTTAGAATACACAAATAAAAAAAACACACTAAAAATTCTTCAAACTGTTAAACAGGTACATGTAATTGCTATCAAACCGTGAGATACGTACCAAGTTCAAAACTGAGAAAGTTAAAAGACACGAGATGATTACTGTCTTATTAGAACTGATCAAAGAAAAAGGAAATATTGTTGATTTATTTGACGTATTAGATTTTGTCAAATTGTAGCACATACATTCTGCAGTTTCATGAAACGTATTTGACGACAAAAGTACTCAGACAAATAGTACTATGGCCTGACATGGCCAGGTGGGTTAAGGCGTTCAACCTGTAATCCGAGGGTCACCGGTTCGAATCCCCATCGCACCAAATATGCTCGCACTTTCAGCCGTGGGGACGTTATAATGTTACGGTCAATTCGTTGGTAAAAAAAAGTAGCCCAAGAGTTAGCGGTGGGTGGTGATGACTAGTTGCCTTCCCTCTAGTCTTACACTGCTAGATTAGGGACGGCTAGCGCAGATAGCCCTCTTGTAGCTTTGCGCGAAATTTCAAAACAAACAAACAAATAGTGCCTCTCGTGTCTGGAAAACAAACTGTAGTAGTAAATAAAGCAACACACCGAAAGTGGTGTTTAGTTCCTTTCTTAGACATCATAAAATAGCCTTGTATCAGTTGTTCATATTAATCCTAATGAAGCTGCGAAAGCGAAACGTTTGTTAATAAAATATACATATATCTATAGTATAAAGGTCGTTTCTCTAAACTCTTCACCATTCTTCGATAGTTGGACTACTACACATTGAATAAAGTTCAAACTTGTGCAGTTTTTGCCAGCAATCTGTGCTTACAACAATACTTGGTTAGAACGCAATACATTCGTATATAACGGAATTCGTAAAAGATATCATCGTTAAAAATATCATATCACATTGTATCTTAAATAACGTGTTGGTGTTTCTGAATATACTATATATGAATATCACTTTCTCCTATGTCCCTGTTTACGTATTAACGTATCCAGAATTGTCAAAAATTTGAACCTTTTTTTTTAATGGTTTTAAACAATTAGAATTTCATATTATTGATGACTGATTATGAAAACTATAAACAAATTAATTAATGATAAGAATATATGTTATTCACAAAAACAAACTCGGATATCAATAAATTTTAGATTTTAAATTACATCACAATAAATATAACTAATTTCCTTAATTACCCGATGAAATTACGGTCAAACGACTTGTAAAAAATATTAAACTTGCCTGTGACACTACACGACTTTAAAGGGCAAAGGTCATTGCATTTTAAATGCATACCTATTTCTACAATTTTGCAACATGTAATCAAGCTAATAAAATCAAAACTATTGTCTTTTAACAATTTTATAGAGGAAACACCTTATACAGATGACCAGTTATCTTTACGTATCATACCAGAATGGAACTCTTGCTTTGTAATGACGAACTCTGGCTTATATGATAACGGAAAAACTGTTTTATCACGCGTGTGGCACCCCCAATTTCTCGAAGTTTTTATCCTGAGTGCATTTAGATTTGCAATAGGGATCACGATTTTCTCGTTTCATCTCCGTTTAGCGTCACTGAAAACTTTATTTTTTTTCCATTCTCAGGTATGACGCCATGAATATATCACACGCAGATCTAATGAACTGGCTTTACGAGTAATCGGCTAATTCTTGTTAAAGGTAACAGTTAATAACATACAAAAAACTATAACAAAAGTCAAGCTTGTCTCTTCCTGAAGGGCCCGGCATGGCCAAGCGTGTTAAGGCGTGCGACTCCTAGTCTGAGGGTCGCGGGTTCGCATCCCCGTCACGCCAAACATGCTCTCTCTTTCAGCCGTGGGGGCGTTATAATGTGACGGTCAATCTCACTATTCGTTGGTAAAAGAGTAGCCCAAGCGTTGGCGGTGGGTGGTGATGATTAGCTGCCTCTAGTCTAACACTGCTAAATTAGCACAGATAGCTCTCAAGTAGCTTTGTGCGAAATTCAAAACAAACAAACAAACAAACTCTTCCTGAAAGCTCTGAATTAAGTTACTTGGACGGTTTTAACCTGCTTTCTTATGAGAATGATAAAATTCTATAATCCGAGCGCTTTCAAAAGATGGACCTTTCTTTTTCGGGGATTTCTTGGATACAATACAGACAGACCATTGTGCAGCTTCATGATTAACAATAAACAAATAAACGTTTTTTTTGTATTTAATTTAACTTAAGGAAAATCACTGATTGAATGGTACAGTCAAGTGTTATCGTTGATAAACTGGTTGCAAAATGAGTAGTAAGTTAGGAAGTGCTGTGAACCTTTGTACACACCAAAAAGTAATATTTGCCAGTAAACTCTCCCGAGGAAATATATTCCATATACCAAACGGCAATATGTAAATATATGTTGCACTTAAGTAAATGCATACATATTGTCAATACTGGAATTCTAATTTCATATGTTGCTAATAATTCACATCTAGGATATTCACATAAAACTTCCACTATTCACCTTTAATATTGAGCTTATGGACAAGAAGAAAGCACCTGCCGCTAACTCTTGGGCTTCTCTAATCACAACAGTAGCACTCTTGAGGTATCGTAATTTTTTTAGAAAAACACGCAACAAAGTTTTAGGTGGTAAATAAAAGAATTTTCTTCTAACATTCAGTTATAAATATACATGTGTAACTGCCTTATTAGAAAAGTTAAGTCTAATAGGATTGGATAAGTCATGTTTTTGTAACCGAATAACAGCTAAGTTAATAATATTGTTAAGATATTATAATTTTGAATGGTTTGAAACTGAGTTAAATTCTAATTTAGATTTAGAAGTTACGTAAATGTCGAGATATATTAAATATATGGTACTTGTCATCAATACTGATACACACAGTTTTTTTTTAATAGAAATACAACGGAATTTACGATAACGGTTATTTCAAATAACGTTTTATATATAACTGTTTTGCAAACAATATTTATTCCTCTGTCCAGTCTGCAGCTTTCTGCACATCTTATCGATGGTTCACGATGAGGGAATTAATTTTGAGTTGATTTTAGTACAATTCACTAAAAAGGGAACTAGCTAGCTCTGTGTTCTTTCTCTGCAGACCACACGCCGAGTTTTCCACTGCCGAAGTGGCTTATAATGTTCGAAATTCATAAGCGTTTCTCGTCAAATATCTGAAATTCCCGATTAATGAGCGTTAATCACAGTTATAAATCCAGCAGTTTATCGTATACCAACTGTTGAAAACCAATAATATATACTGTCTCTTGGCCCGTCGCGTTGGTTGCACTTATAAGCGTGAGGAGAGTTTCCAGAAATTTCAGCCTGCACAATAATACTGACGATACACTAGTGTTTACGTAAACGTATATAGAGAATCTCTAGAATCTTCTACAACTTTAGTGAATGGATGAAAATTTCGCAGTAAAGATTTAACAGTATAAATTATTTACATTTATAAATGTAAATTTAATTCAAACAAACATCGGTATTAAAACAGATATAATATAAATCCATTATAAATTCCTTAAAAATTTCAAACCAATCAGGTAAACGTTAATGCAATTGAATCTTCCCGTACGGCTTATAAGTGCGTTCGTGGTAAGTTTATGAGCAGCATTCTAAGTAACGTGATCCAAGTTGGACTGCTGCATAAGCTGACAAACCAGACGTGATCCAAGTTGGACTGCTGCATAGGTTGACAAACCAGACGTGATCCAAGTTGGACTGCTGCATAGGTTGACAAACCAGAAGACACTAATGTCGTGACCAGGTTGTCTATATACAGGCTGCGTATATTTCATTTACTTTCAAAATAAATGTCAAAGAATATGCTTTATATGTGTGTGTGTGTATGAATTCTGCGAATGAAACGTGTGCTTTGCATACCGAAACGGCGCACAAATAAAACACTAACTCAGCCCCAACGCGAGCAGTGTGATTATTTTATTTGATAATGAAAGTGGACCTTTCTTTAGCCCGTGTCCGGAATGCTAACCATTAGGTCACACCCATGCTGGAAAACTATTATCAGATTTATATATATGTAAAAAGGGCTCGTTTGGCTTGATAACATTTTTTTACGTAGCTCCTCTACGAGCCGTTTTATATATAGATTTTTCTCTACAAGTGGGTTTTCGCGACATCACTAATTATCAAATTTCTACTATGAACCAGCATAAAGTGGAAATGACTTTGTATTTGAAAACTACAACAGTACTACTGAGAAAAATGTCTTCGTTCAAAAATTAATTACAAAATTAAACCTTGGATTAAGATTTCAAGACGATAACTGTAATTATAATCGTAATATAACTGTCGTCTGTTAAAGGATTTTATTATCCATAATAATTTATGTGGCTCTCGATTCTTTGTGACATTTTGTTTTTCAATGTTCGTTTCTAAACGCCAATTAACGTGCTACTATTTGGTATTAATTATAGGAAGGTATTTTTTAAAAGATAGCTTTCAAAACTTTAATACGAAGTATAGAAAGAGAGATTTCGTATATGTTAGGTCTTAAATTATTTTTGATATCTGTGAATAATACAGTCTCGCGTAGGCACAACTTTAATTAAATATAAGGTGTAATACAGTCTCGCGATGGTACAATTTTAATTAAATATAAGGTGTAATACAGTCTCGCGATGGTACAATTTTAATTAAATAGAAGATGTAATACAGTCTTGCGGCCCGGCATGGCCAATCGTGTTAAGGCGTGCGACTCGTAATCCGAGGGTCGCAGGTTCGCATCCCCGTCGCGCTAAACATGCTCGCCCTTTCAGTCGTGGGGGCGTTATAATGTTACAGTCAATCCCACTATTCGTTGGTAAAAGAGTAGCCCAAGAGTTGGCGGTGGGTGGTGATGACTAGCTGCCTTCCCTGTAGTCTTACACCGCTAAATTCGGGACGGCTAGCACAGATAGCCCTCGAGTAGCTTTGTGCGAAATCCAAAACAAACAAATACAGTCTCGTGTTGGCGCAATTTTAATTAAATAAAAGTTGTAATACAATCCGCATTGAAGCAATTTTAATGAACTAAAAGGTGTAATACAGTCTCGCGTTATTAATTTTGGATTCGAATATCTTAATCATAATAGTCAGTATTTTTTACATGAAATAAACAGATTTATTTAAATGTTTATCACACTGAAAATGAAGACGTATCAAACGACAGCTCAGAAAAATTAATAATTTAATTATTAATGCTTTTAATACATTTCAAAGTAATAACAAGTAACTAATACATTTCAAAATAATAACAAGTAACAAATACATTTCAAAGTAATAACAAGTAACAAATACATTTCAAAGTAATAACAAGTCACTAATACATTTCAATGTAATAACAAGTAACAAATACATTTCAAAGTAATAACAAGTAACAAATACATTTCAAAGTAATAACAAGTAACAAATACATTTCAAAGTAATAACAAGTCACTAATACATTTCAAAGTAATAACAAGTAACTAATACATTTCAAAGTAATAACAAGTAACTAATACATTTCAAAATAATAACAAGTAACAAATACATTTCAAAATAATAACAAGTAACAAATACATTTCAAATCTGTTTTTCTTCGAAACAATTGATCATTTCAACAAAACAAAAATTTAAAATCGTGGACTCCCCTCATTAGTACAGTGGTAGGTGTGCGGAATTACAACGCTAGAAACCGGGTTTCGATACCCGTGGTGGGCATAGCAGAGGTAGCCCATTGTGTAGCTAAAATACTTTAAACGTGGCATACACATCAGTAGTTAATAGATTCGAAAGATTCATTATTATATACCAATTTGCCTGAAAACTGATAACACTATGTAACACAAATTTTGTAACTGGAGAGTATGTGTTATAACACTATGTAACACAAATTTTGTAACTGGATAGTATGTGTTATAACACCATGTAACACAAATTTTGTACCTGGATAGTATGTGTTATAACACTATGTAACACATATTTTGTACCTGGATAGTATGTGTTATAACACTATGTAACACAAATTTTGTACCTGGATAGCATGTGTAATTACACTATGTAACACAATTTTTGTTCTTGGATAGTATGTGTTATTTCTTAATTGCTTATGTTGTAAAAGTACAGAAAATGGTCATTATTCCCTTCAAACTTTGCTTTTGTAACCTGAATGATGAAATTTAGAAATTAACTTATTTTCTATGTAAAAACGGGCAAATTTGCACATTTCGATTTACATAAGGTCTGAATAAAACAACATATGAATTAAGATTTACATGTATTTATAGTAAAGTTATACAAAAATGTTTAGAAGTGAGTAGTTTTTCGAAATTTGCGACTGTAATGTAAATCACTTTCACGTATAAGCCCCCAAATATTGTCTCCCATCATGCTTTCGTTATACGCTCCTTGGTAGCAGTGTTCAAAGTCCAGTATATCTTGGTGGAAGCGCTCGCCTTGCTAATCTCAGTATGCTCCCATGTTCTCCTTGAATTTATCAAGATGAGCCTCAAGGATATAGACTTTCAGGGACATCCTGCAGCCCATTTTGCCGTAGTTCTTCACCAGTTCCACATAAGTTTCTGCCGTGTGATTGCCCAAGAAGCTCCGAACCACTGCGACAAAGCTGCCCCAAGCTTTTTTTCCCCTCCTACTGAGCTTCTTAGGGAATTCTGTGCACTCCAGGATCTTCTTTATTTGTGGTCCAACGAAGACACCAATTTTGATCTTTGCCTCAGACAGTGTAGGGAAGAAGTCTTGAAGGTACTTGAAGGCTGCACACTCCTTATCAAGAGCTGTGAGAAATTGTTTCATAAGACCCAATTTTATTGCAATGGTGGGAACAACACCTTCTGGAGGTCCACTAGTGGACCACATTTGACAATGTGCCACCCCCCACACATATACACACAAAGAACTCGCTCCATTGTGGCCAGTGCTTCCTTTTGTAGTGCGCTGGGGTGTCCCTGCTGTCCCAAAGGTAAAGATAACAGGGAAACTTGGTAAAGCACCTTTGGACACCCATCAGGAATGCCACCATTTTGAAGTCTCCAATAACCTCCCAGTCATACTCACCATACTTCAAGACTTCTACCAAGGTCTTGACGCTGTTGTATTCTTCTTTGAGGTGCACTGAATGAGCCAGGGGAAGAAACGGACACTTATTCCCGTTATGGAGCAGCACAGCTTTGAGGCTTCTGGATGAGCTATCAATGAAAAGGCGCCACTCCTTCGGGTTACAAGCGGACATTATTGGTAAATAACACTTTCTGCCTAGGAACAAAAAAAAGTAAAAATTTTGTTACATAGTGTTATTAATAAAATACACAGCGTGAATGATGTATCTGACAAGTCAGAGACCAATGCTAAATATACCATGACTGGTTTGAATTGAATAATCAATTGATTATTCATAAAATACATAGTGTGACCAGTAGGTGCTGCATGGCCAGATGCTTAGGGCGCTCGATTCGTATTCTGAGGGTCGCAGGCTCGAATCCCCGCAAACTAAAAATGCTTGTCTTCTCAAACTTTAGACATTATAATGTTACGATCAATCTCTATTCTTTGGTAAAAGAGTAGCGGTAGGTGGATATGATTGGATGTCTTCCCTTTAGTTCATCACTACTAAGTTAGGGACGGCTAACGCAGATAGCCCTCTTGCAGGTTTGCGCGAAATTCGATTGTTTGTTTTCCAAACGAATAGTGGAATTGACCGTAACATTATTACGCTCACTACTGAAATGGCGAGCATGTTTGGTGTGACAGGGATTTGAACCCGCGACACTCGGATTATGAGTCGAGTACCTTAACCACCTGGCCATGCCGGGCCTCGAAGAACCTCTAGTTATATTATAACGGAACATAATTAGTACGTACGATATTGTATCCTGATGTATGTTGATCCCTAAAAATAATATTGGTTGTGAGTGGTGATGACTACCCGCTTCTGCCTAGTCTGACATTGCCAAATTAGGACGGCTAGTGCAGATAGCCCTCGTGTAGATTTGGGCGAAATTTGAAAAAAAACAACAACACAATTACAAACAAACAAGAAACCAGTACTAATCTACGATGATTGGTTTGCATTTAATCAGCGGCCCGACATGGCCAAGCGTGTTAAGGCATTCGACTCGTAATCCGAGGGTCGCGGGTTCGAAGCCCGATCGCACCAAACATGCTCGCCCTTTCAGCCGTGGGAGCGTTGTATTGTGATTGTCAATCCCACTATTCGTAAGTAAAAGAGTAGCCCAAGAGTTGGCGGTGGACGGTGATGACTAGCTGTCTTCCTCTAGTCTTACACTGGCAAATTAGGGACGGCTAGCGCAGATAGCCCTCGAGTAGCTTTGCGCGAAATTGAAACAAAGAAAACAAAGCATTTAATCATCAACTTATTACTCATGTAATACAGACTGATGCAATATCATTGTTTTATTACAACACAATTGTGAGAATTTCCTTTCGTAGAATTACTATTGTTTTACTTTTCATACTATTAATGACACATATTTTTTTTTCCTTTTCCAGTGCGTGTTGTTCAAGGTACAACATCATCCAGATTTTCCAGAGTATACGCAGTGCGTAACTTTTGAGTTTCTATCGGATCCTTGGCAGGATCGAACATATAACATCTTCTGTATTCTAGTCCTGTACGGTGTTCCTTTGATTATCATAATTTACTGCTACCCAAGATTCTGTGGGTAATTACTCGACGATCCCGAGACAACGAAGGTAATTATAAACATCTAGTTTGTGTTTTCCACGTTTGATAAGATATACACATTTCATTATAATACGTCATCATTATGTAATGTTCAGATATAAGAAGTAAAACAATACGTTTTTGAGTCGCGTGGATCCATAAAATGCGGATTTCGACAGTAATACCCGTTTAAGTAGGAAATTAATACACTCTAGAACGAACGAATCAAACGAAACTGTAAGTATATAGGGATGTATGCTGTTAGCCAGCTAGGTTAAGGCGTTTGACTTGTAAGCTGAGGGTCGAGAATTGAATCCCCGTCGCACCAAACATGCTCGCCCTTTCAGCTCAAGAGTTTGCGGTGGGTGGTGATGTCTAGTTGTCTTTCTTCTAGTCTTACGCTGCTAAATTAGGGACGGCTAGTGAAGATATCCCTCGTGTAGCTTTGCCCGAAAGTCCAAAACAAACAAAGAAATAAATAATGTATATTGTTATATTTGTTATTCCTACAACTGCCGTTTTTTTTAAAGAAACTAATAACTGGCCGTTGCTCTCACTAGATGGGCTGTATGTATTGTGCTCAGAACGGGTATCGAAACAGGAGTTTAGAATTATAAGCGTTCGGACTTATCGATAAAAAGCTAAAAGTTGAAAACAAAATTGGAACAACCAAAAAAAGAGGAATTTATTTTCAGTTTCCATAAGAAACGTCAACAATTCCTACGATTATTAAATTCTTCCAAACACAAAACTATAAGAAAAATAAACAGGAAACCAGCAAATACGTAGTATGATAGTATAACATAAAATCTTGAATAAGTTCTGTTTGTCAATATCGTATTTTCTGAGTCGTTGAAAAAATCTGAATTATTAGTTCTGTTCTTGTCCAGCATCCGATTAGTTTCTCTAACTGCAATTCTGACCTTTGACAATATTTCTAAGTATCCGCCAACTAGTACAGCGGTATGTCTTCGGATTCACAACGCCTGAATCAGCGGTTCGAATTCCCTCGATGGGCTCAGCCGATGTGGCTTTACTATAAGAAAGCACACACGCACTCTCTCTAAGTAGGGGCTGTAAAGGTTTTAATTTTTTTTTTAATAGCGCTGTAACACTCTTTTATGTCTCTACATAGACCTAAAATACCTTGTCATTTTTTTTATTTTAATAAAGTATCCAGTATTATGACAAATTACTATCTCTTCTGTGAGAACTGTAGGGATATCGAAGGAGAGAATCATTTCTTCACGTTTTGTTCGTAAGTTTCCGAACATTTCCTTGTGAGGCCTTTAGAAAAGAAAACAAAAACATATAACTTTTCCCTGTGACACATTTGTTTTTACACAATCCTGTCAAATTATTTTAGGTTATTATAGCATGTAGTTAGGTTTAATAGAGATTCCACCCCATTGGCTCAGTGACAGGCTGATAAAAATTAAGTTTCGATACCTGTAGTGAGCAGAGCCCATATAGCTCACTGTGATCCTTTTTGCTTAGCGACAACCAAACCAAATTAATAGACATTCATCTCTACTAAAACCTGTATCAATTGTGACTATAGTTTGTAATTTCACGCATCGTATAACTTCTATTCGTGGCTTTAGTTTATTTATCAATTTATAACTGGATAACTTCTTCATAACCCTTATTCTCATGACGATTTGATTTACATTTGATAATACTTTGATTCAACATCGATCTTGTCTTGTGACTTTAGGTTAGTTATAGTGTTTGAATGAAACTGTGACATCGTGTTTCTAAAACTTAAATTATAATTCAAATACCGAATATCTATTGTTTTCCTCTTTTCTCTCATTATTTATCTTTAATCAATTGTAAAGAAAAAATCAAATTTCCTTTGTTTGAACTCTTTGTTTTGAATAATCCAGAAATGATGAAATAAGTAAAAATATTCAACCTTTAAAAATGTACATTAATTTACTGTATAAATACTGAATTCTAAACACCACATGTTTCAGTGAAAAAAAATCCACCATCTTCAAGAGGTTAAAGATCTCCCTATCTCTTGAAAATGTTGGTTTTCTCACCGAAACTTGTAGAGTTTTTAATTGTATACTTATGCATATTATGCATTCTTTAAACGTTAGGTGTCTCTCTTATTTCATGAAATCTGTGCATAAGAATGATCATAGAATATATTTAGCGAGGAATGTTGTAACTATAAGAAATCTAAAGATATCTTATTGAAACACTTTATTATAACACCTAATTACACCTATTATTACACCTAATTAATGCTTCGTAAGACATTTTAGTTTAGTTAGTTTGTTATCACCATTAAATTACATCCAGGAACATAGGGCCACAATCGCTTGCGGATTCTTCAACAGGTATTTAAGTGAGTAGGTTGTTAGCCCACTGCACCGAGCCGTCCCTAATTTAGCAGTGTAAGACTAGAGGGAAGGCAGCTAGTCATCACCACCCACCGCCAACTCTTGGGCTAGTCTTTTACCAATGAATAGTGGGATTGACCGTCACATTATAACGCCCCCACGGCTGGGAGGGCGAGCATGTTTGGCGCGACGCGGGCGCGAACCCGCGACCTTCGGATTACGAGTCGCACGCCTTACTCGCTTAGCGATGAGAGGCTCGTAAGATATTTACTTTTCATTTAAATATTCTCTCATGAGGAACTCTGAACGTATGTCTTTCAGAATTTCATCTTGTTCCAATAATCACAAGGCTCAGTATTTGTCTATGTAAGTCGGTAATCTGTGATTTTAGTTCGAATATTTCAATTTATATGCATGAATATAAACATTACATTTATATGTTGATTTAACTAAATCATAATTCCTATAGTTTCTTTTGGTGAGGGGAATCAGACAGTGTATAATATTTTTTCTTGGTCTAACTTTGCTGTGTTCTTATTTGCTGGTTGTATAAATGTATAAAATATTATTGTTAAATAAATGTAGACCTCTGTTAGTATATTCAACGTTTTGTTCACAATTTCTTCTTGGATTTTCTTAATGAGTCGTTACTTGTAGCCACCAAGAGATGTAGGTACACTATCCAAACTTCTTACGTATCTTTACCTTAAGACGTGTGGGTGTTTGTTTTTTTAATTTGTGGAAAAGATATTTATCTATGATGTTGTTCGATAGTTTTTTTTTAAGAATGATATGGAACACTTTTTATAACCTAGTGATCGGCTTATGAAAATAATGAAAGTTTAAAAAGCTATTTTACTAAAGACGTCTGAATATTTCCTGAGCTGTTGTTATTGTCAAGCGCGTAATTTTCCTTTATATTGAAATGTATGCGTTATATGCGCTAGTCGTCCCTAATTTAGCAGTGTAAGACTAGAAAGAAGGAAGGCAGCTAGCCATCACCACCCACCGCCAACTCTTGGGCTACTCTTTTACCAACGAATAGTGGAATTGTCCGTAACATTATAACGCTCCCCCACGGCTGAAAGGGCGAGCATGTTTGGTGTGATAGGGATTCGAACCCGCGACCCTTAGATTGCGAGGCGATCGCTTCTAACCACCTGGCTATTATGCCCTATTAATAAAGATGTCTTTACGTAATGCAATTGAACCAAAATAGTTCGAAGACTAATGACAAATTACTTGATATCCCTTCTTTAAATAATTGTGGATGAATACCAGTAACGTTACTTATTTACTTAAACATATTTTAAAGTTATGACGGACGTGTATCATTGAAAATTGAAAATCTTTCTATCCTCTTATTGGTTAATTTATGATATTACAAACTGTAGTTCCCACCTTTCAACATCTCACAACAAATTATGTCAATGATCATATATATGTAAAAACGGCTGGTTTGGGTTGAGAAAATTTTTATGTAGAGGAGCGAACAACTTTTCGACCTTCTTCGGTCATCATCAGGTTCACAAAGAAAGAAAGAGGTAACTGACCGATAGCTGACCACATGTTTGAAGGGAGTTGTGTAATTGAATGTAGCAATGTAGAGGGCGTGCTTAGATGTTGGATTATATTTATTAATATAGGTACAGAGAACACAAAAAGTGATCTTCACACGTTTTCAAACACTACAAATCAAACGAACACAACATAACCATAAAAGACACCTAAATACTAAATAAAGAAACAAACATAAACAAACGCAAAATTAAAGAAGCCTTACTTGTACAACTCAAGCCCAAAGTAAACCAATACAAAGGAACACCTTTATACTTATATTAAGTATACTTGTGGTCAGCTATCGGTCAGTTACCTCTTTATTTCTTTGTGAACCTAACGATGACCGTGGAAGGTCGAAACGTTGTTCGCTCCTCTACACAGTGCTTTCTCTATCCATACCAGCCGTTTTTACCTATATATTTTTCTTTACAAGTGGGTTTTCTCGTCATCACGGATTATTATGCCAACGTAATATACTTCTTGGTATAAATGTGGGCTTGAACTTTCTTTTTCACGCACAAACTTTTTAAACTTTTTCACATTTGATAAAAGTGATTATTAGGGTATTAGTTTTGACATCTAGTGTAAACTATGTACATTTATGTCATATTATAGCTTTCTCAGCAACAACATTACAAATATCCTAGAGCGTGAAAGTCCACTTAGCGTCCTCGGACACTATTGTAACGAAAACGCTTAAGGTTATATATAATTTTCTAAGGAAATGAAAACAAGATATACAAAGAACGTTCACACTGATATTTGAAGATAAAAGACCAACACAGTCCCAAGAATAGACTGTTCCTCGAGATGAATTATTGTGCTTCACTTCGTTTATTATTCTAACAACGTTCGTATTAAGATGGTTTTGGTTCGAATTTCACGCAAAGCTACACAAGGATTATCTTCGCTAGCCGTCCCTAATTTAGCAGTGTAAGACTACAGGAAGGCAGCTAGTCATCACTACCCACCGCAAAATCTTTGGCTACGCTTTTACCAAAGAATAATGAGATTGACCGTAACATTATGACACCCCAACCGCTGAAAGGGTGAGCATGTTTGGTGTGACGGGATTAGGATTTGCGACCCTCAGATTACAAGTCTAATACCTTAACCCACCTGGCCATGCCGGGCCTCGTATTCAGATGCTTTTGATTCAAGGTCTATACAAGTTCCGTTTTTCATATAGTACTTATTTTCATATGTCACCAGGAAGATCCTTTGAGATGTTGGCCCGACATGATCACGTGGTCAGGGCGCTCGACTCGCGGGTTCGAATCTCTGTCCCAACCAAACAAGCTCATTCTTTTATCCATGGAATCGTTGTACGTTATGGTGAATCCCACTATTCTTTGGTAAAAGAATAACCCAAGCGTTGGCAGTGGGTGGTGATGACTAGCTGCCTCTCTCTAGTCTTTACTGCTATAGTAGGGATGGCTCTGTCGTAGATAGCTCTCGTGTAACTTTGCGCGAAATTCAAAAACAAACAAACAAACTTTCCGGATGTTGATTAGTACAAGTTCTTGTGACTTTGTTGTAAAGTTATTACTCAAGGTTTGCTATCCTTTCGTGGCTTAACAGTAAGCTTGATGATTTATCGTGGTTGGCATGGCGCAGGTACCCACTGCTTAGGTTTTCTCTTGCTGAACCAACAAACGAGAGCCATGAGACATCATTGATTTTTACAGACTTGACACCTGATTGTTACAGATCTGAAAATGACCAGTTTAACAGATTTGTTTTTAATGTTTTGAAACTTATTTCTACGTCCTCCTGGTAGCTCAGATGTAATTTTGAGTGCGTATGACGCTAAACGTCAGGGTTCAGTATTTGTAGTGGCGATAGCATGTACAATTCATTGTACATTTTGGGACTTAACAACGTACAGTTAATCTTTCATACTAAAATATTGTGTAATTTCCGTATAGTTAGAGCTACTGAGCCGACAGAATACCAAGTAAACATCTAAGTTACTTAATTGGTTTCATTGCTGCTTTTGGTTTTAAACATGAAGTCATCGAAGCGAAGTTTTACGTCAAGTTAACCAAAAACGTTTGCGACATGCGCATGGTCAGGTGGTTAGGACACTCCATCTAACGGTCGTGGGTTCGAATCCCGATACTATAGAATATGCTTGCATTTTCAACGTTGGGGTCTATCTCGCTATTCGATAGTGAGTGAGTAAGCCAAAAGTTCTATTCTTTCATCGTTAAATGTGGAAGGATAGCGCGGATAGCCCTCGTGTAACTGTGAAATTGTTAAAATTTGAAATTGAAAAAAAACCAAACAAAACAATTAGTACCAGTGCGTGAGGTCGTATTGACCGAGTTGGTAAACGTGTCAAATAAGTCTTAAAGATAAATTATTGAATTTTTTTATGTTATACTTAAAACCTTTTTCTGTAACACAACATCCACCATTGTTATTGGTGTTATCCCTCACGTGGCATTTAAAATCACTTTAAAAAGTCATATTTTATATTGCGTTTCGCATAGAATGAAACGGATTTTATTTAATTTTCAATTAAGTTTTATTGTCGTCATTTTTATGTTTCTTATATCATGAAACTTATTTTCTTAACGCAAGAGACATTCTTATTTCTAGAACATCAGACAAAAAGAGTTTGGAACAAATTGTTGATTTCCATTGTAAAACATAACGTTTTTTTGATATCATATGGAATCGATTTTATTTATTCTAGGGGACTTTTCCCAGGAGCAACATTTCCATGGACGTTTTCGACTTCGTAGATCCGACATGACCCGTATAGAAAGAGCCCGTACTCGGACCCTTCGAATGGCCATCACCATCGTTTCAGCTTTTTTCTGGTGCTGGACACCATACGTAGTCATGGTCCTTTGGCATCAAATCGATAGAGATTCGGCTAATAAACTGGACTCAAAAATCCAGTCATCACTATTTATATTTGCTGTATCCAATTCCTGCGTCAATCCACTTGTTTACGGGAGTTATGCTATCAACTTTAAACACCTCTTGAAAAACTGTTTCCTTGGTAACATTTGCCCCCGGAATTCTATTCGTTTTGGATCTCGACGCATGGCCTCAACTAACGGCACCAGAGCTACTCAGCTTGAACAACGTGACCAGTGTCCACCTCTAGCAATGACTGTTACCGTGAACTGTACTGGGACAAACCCTTTCTCCAAACTGCTCAATCACCAGCTTGACCGTCAAGTTTAGTTCCGCTCAACCTATAACATTGATCACTTTACGTATGTCAAATCTATCCAAAATCAAACATTTCCAGGTATCAAAACAAACGATTTGTTAAATTTCCAGTCACTAATCTGTTTAGTATTAAATTAAAGGAATAATGGACATTCCGTTGTAAGTGTTAGTCTTAAGACATCTTAGGTTGTGCATTATTGTGTTATCTGGCACTATTTGTATTGACATTCAGTATTCAAGTAGATAGAGAATAAGTTTTTTTTTTAAATTAAACGAATCCCTTGTCTGGTTCAGATATGAATTTACTTCAGGTGGAAAACAAAGGGTACATTTATGAAGCTTAGTTTGTGGTATAAATGTCATGTAAAACCGTATTGCTCTGATTGGATCGGGAAACAGAAGTATCGCTCGCACCTTACAATGAACAAAATGTTCATTTCGAGAGACTGAATACGGCCTATATTAACGTAAACTGTGACAAATTCGCAGGTTTAAGATATATACTAATACAAGAGATGGAACTACTTGTCTTCAGTAGATTGAATTTCGAGTGGAATTCAACTTGTTCAAAGAATCGAAGAATTTCACTTTTTGTACCTAATTCGTGAATAACTTGCAACATTTACCACGTCTGACTCGCAGAGCATTTTTTTAACAATAAGTAATGCCCAAGTATTTACGTATAAAGCAAGATATTGCATGTCCTTATTATAACTGTCAAGACAGAACGTCACGAATTACACGCGAGCTTTCCACGTGCAAAGTGAAGAATGCCAAACATTTGCCATTTCCGACATCTGTAACTCTAGTCTGTAAAGGGTATAACAGATCGTTTTACTAGTCTGGGAATATAGGTGTGTTAAAACTTGTCGTTCAGGAGATACACATTTTGTTTCAATAAAAATAAAAATCTGAATAATAGTCCTAGTAGCATATGTTTCATAGTTTTTCAACTGACAATCCGAATGACTTCGCAAAAAGGGAGGCTAAACAAATGACGTCATGGCTGTGCTTTACTGCTTGCGCAAAATACAGATAGTTTCCATTTTTCTACGCAACTGAGTTCGAGGGAAAAAAACCAAACTTTCCTATACAAAGTTGTACAAAAGATTCCAAGCCCTCTGGTGTAATATTTATTATTTTTTCAAATAAAATATATTTTGTTTCTGCAACTATATTGCAGTGAGATACAAGCACCTGAATTTTCTGGAACGTTTGAATTACCTGCAGTAATTGTTGTTATTACGACGTTTGAAAGCGGAACTCTCCTTCCCCTGAACCTCCCATACTTCGTAGCGACACCTATATTGTACTTATTCGGTGAGACGTTATTTCGTCTACCATTAGAATTTGACGTATTCATAAAGATGTTTGTAATAAAGTGTTTGTAATTTACGATTAAAGTTTCTGTTTCCAACATGATAAAATATTTCCTGTTGCTGTTTCAAGCACTGGATTTGGACCATTAAATGTGTACGATCTGTAGTTCGAACTGTACACGAACAAATTTAATATACGACTGTGTATTGTTTTTCAAACAGTGAGTTTGGATCGGTAATTGTGCAATTTTCGTATTTGATGTGTACCAAGGGTAGTTTTTGAATAAGTAACTGAGTACTATTGTTTCAAGAAGTAGCTTTGGACCGGTAACTGTGCGGGTTTCGTATTCGAACTGCACACAAAGAGTTTTTTTCTGTTTTTCAATATATAACTGAGTATAAAATAAAATCTTAAAGACAGTTTGACTGGGTAATGAAGAAAACTCCATGATAAAACTTATGGAGTAAATCTTAAAGACAGTTTGACTGGGTAACGAAGAAAACTCCATGATAAAACTTATGGAGTAAATCTTAAAGACAGTTTGACTGGGTAACGAAGAAAACTCCATGATAAAACTTATGGAGTAAATCTTAAAGACAGTTTGACTGGGTAACGAAGAAAACTCCATGATAAAACTTATGGAGTAAATCTTAAAGACAGTTTGACTGGGTAACGAAGAAAACTCCATGATAAAACTTATGGAGTAAATCTTAAAGACAGTTTGACTGGGTAACGAAGAAAACTCCATGATAAAACTTATGGAGTAAATCTTAAAGACAGTTTGACTGGGTAACGAAGAAAACTCCATGATAAAACTTATGGAGTAAATCTTAAAGACAGTTTGACTGGGTAACGAAGAAAACTCCATGATAAAACTTATGGAGTAAATCTTAAAGACAGTTTGACTGGGTAACGAAGAAAACTCCATGATAAAACTTATGGAGTAAATCTTAAAGACAGTTTGACTGGGTAACGAAGAAAACTCCATGATAAAACTTATGGAGTAAATCTTAAAGACAGTTTGACTGGGTAACGAAGAAAACTCCATGATAAAACTTATGGAGTAAATCTTAAAGACAGTTTGACTGGGTAACGAAGAAAACTCCATGATAAAACTTATGGAGTAAATCTTAAAGACAGTTTGACTGGGTAACGAAGAAAACTCCATGATAAAACTTATGGAGTAAATCTTAAAGACAGTTTGACTGGGTAACGAAGAAAACTCCATGATAAAACTTATGGAGTAAATCTTAAAGACAGTTTGACTGGGTAACGAAGAAAACTCCATGATAAAACTTATGGAGTAAATCTTAAAGACAGTTTGACTGGGTAACGAAGAAAACTCCATGATAAAACTTATGGAGTAAATCTTAAAGACAGTTTGACTGGGTAACGAAGAAAACTCCATGATAAAACTTATGGAGTAAATCTTAAAGACAGTTTGACTGGGTAACGAAGAAAACTCCATGATAAAACTTATGGAGTAAATCTTAAAGACAGTTTGACTGGGTAACGAAGAAAACTCCATGATAAAACTTATGGAGTAAATCTTAAAGACAGTTTGACTGGTAACGAAGAAAACTCCATGATAAAATCTTAAAGACAGTTCTTATGGAGTAAACCCATGAGCAAAAAAGATCTTAAAGACAGTTTGACTGGGTAATGAAGAAAACTCCATGATAAAACTTATGGAGTAAATCTTAAAGACAGTTTGACTGGGACTAACGAAGAAAACTCCATGATAAAACTTATGGAGTAAATCTTAAAGACAGTTTGACTGGGTAATGAAGAAAACTCCATGATAAAACTTATGGAAAACTTAAAGACAGTTTGACTGGGAGTAAATCTTAAAGACAGTTTGACTGGGTAACGAAGAAAACTCCATGATAAAACTTATGGAGTAAATCTTAAAGACAGTTTGACTGGGTAACGAAGAAAACTCCATGATAAAACTTATGGAGTAAATCTTAAAGACAGTTTGACTGGGTAATGAAGAAAACTCCATGATAAAACTTATGGAGTAAATCTTAAAGACAGTTTGACTGGGTAACGAAGAAAACTCCATGATAAAACTTATGGAGTAAATCTTAAAGACAGTTTGACTGGGTAATGAAGAAAACTCCATGATAAAACTTATGGAGTAAATCTTAAAGACAGTTTGACTGGGTAACGAAGAAAACTCCATGATAAAACTTATGGAGTAAATCTTAAAGACAGTTTGACTGGGTAACGAAGAAAACTCCATGATAAAACTTATGGAGTAAATCTTAAAGACAGTTTGACTGGGTAACGAAGAAAACTCCATGATAAAACTTATGGAGTAAATCTTAAAGACAGTTTGACTGGGTAACGAAGAAAACTCCATGATAAAACTTATGGAGTAAATCTTAAAGACAGTTTGACTGGGTAATGAAGAAAACTCCATGATAAAACTTATGGAGTAAATCTTAAAGACAGTTTGACTGGGTAACGAAGAAAACTCCATGATAAAACTTATGGAGTAAATCTTAAAGACAGTTTGACTGGGTAACGAAGAAAACTCCATGATAAAACTTATGGAGTAAATCTTAAAGACAGTTTGACTGGGTAACGAAGAAAACTCCATGATAAAACTTATGGAGTAAATCTTAAAGACAGTTTGACTGGGTAATGAAGAAAACTCCATGATAAAACTTATGGAGTAAATCTTAAAGACAGTTTGACTGGGTAACGAAGAAAACTCCATGATAAAACTTATGGAGTAAATCTTAAAGACAGTTTGACTGGGTAACGAAGAAAACTCCATGATAAAACTTATGGAGTAAATCTTAAAGACAGTTTGACTGGGTAATGAAGAAAACTCCATGATAAAACTTATGGAGTAAATCTTAAAGACAGTTTGACTGGGTAATGAAGAAAACTCCATGATAAAACTTATGGAGTAAATCTTAAAGACAGTTTGACTGGGTAACGAAGAAAACTCCATGATAAAACTTATGGAGTAAATCTTAAAGACAGTTTGACTGGGTAATGAAGAAAACTCCATGATAAAACTTATGGAGTAAATCTTAAAGACAGTTTGACTGGGTAATGAAGAAAACTCCATGATAAAACTTATGGAGTAAATCTTAAAGACAGTTTGACTGGGTAATGAAGAAAACTCCATGATAAAACTTATGGAGTAAATCTTAAAGACAGTTTGACTGGGTAACGAAGAAAACTCCATGATAAAACTTATGGAGTAAATCTTAAAGACAGTTTGACTGGGTAATGAAGAAAACTCCATGATAAAACTTATGGAGTAAATCTTAAAGACAGTTTGACTGGGTAACGAAGAAAACTCCATGATAAAACTTATGGAGTAAATCTTAAAGACAGTTTGACTGGGTAACGAAGAAAACTCCATGATAAAACTTATGGAGTAAATCTTAAAGACAGTTTGACTGGGTAATGAAGAAAACTCCATGATAAAACTTATGGAGTAAATCTTAAAGACAGTTTGACTGGGTAACGAAGAAAACTCCATGATAAAACTTATGGAGTAAATCTTAAAGACAGTTTGACTGGGTAACGAAGAAAACTCCATGATAAAACTTATGGAGTAAATCTTAAAGACAGTTTGACTGGGTAATGAAGAAAACTCCATGATAAAACTTATGGAGTAAATCTTAAAGACAGTTTGACTGGGTAACGAAGAAAACTCCATGATAAAACTTATGGAGTAAATCTTAAAGACAGTTTGACTGGGTAACGAAGAAAACTCCATGATAAAACTTATGGAGTAAATCTTAAAGACAGTTTGACTGGGTAACGAAGAAAACTCCATGATAAAACTTATGGAGTAAATCTTAAAGACAGTTTGACTGGGTAATGAAGAAAACTCCATGATAAAACTTATGGAGTAAATCTTAAAGACAGTTTGACTGGGTAACGAAGAAAACTCCATGATAAAACTTATGGAGTAAATCTTAAAGACAGTTTGACTGGGTAACGAAGAAAACTCCATGATAAAACTTATGGAGTAAATCTTAAAGACAGTTTGACTGGGTAACGAAGAAAACTCCATGATAAAACTTATGGAGTAAATCTTAAAGACAGTTTGACTGGGTAATGAAGAAAACTCCATGATAAAACTTATGGAGTAAATCTTAAAGACAGTTTGACTGGGTAACGAAGAAAACTCCATGATAAAACTTATGGAGTAAATCTTAAAGACAGTTTGACTGGGTAACGAAGAAAACTCCATGATAAAACTTATGGAGTAAATCTTAAAGACAGTTTGACTGGGTAACGAAGAAAACTCCATGATAAAACTTATGGAGTAAATCTTAAAGACAGTTTGACTGGGTAATGAAGAAAACTCCATGATAAAACTTATGGAGTAAATCTTAAAGACAGTTTGACTGGGTAATGAAGAAAACTCCATGATAAAACTTATGGAGTAAATCTTAAAGACAGTTTGACTGGGTAATCTAAAGACAGTTTGACTGGGTAACGAAGAAAACTCCATGATAAAACTTATGGAGTAAATCTTAAAGACAGTTTGACTGGGTAATGAAGAAAACTCCATGATAAAACTTATGGAGTAAATCTTAAAGACAGTTTGACTGGGTAACGAAGAAAACTCCATGATAAAACTTATGGAGTAAATCTTAAAGACAGTTTGACTGGGTAATGAAGAAAACTCCATGATAAAACTTATGGAGTAAATCTTAAAGACAGTTTGACTGAAGAAAACTCCATGATAACTTATGGAGTAAATCTTAAAGAAAACTCCATGATAAAACTTATGGAGTAAATCTTAAAGACAGTTTGACTGGGTAATGAAGAAAACTCCATGATAAAACTTATGGAGTAAATCTTAAAGACAGTTTGACTGGGTAACGAAGAAAACTCCATGATAAAACTTATGGAGTAAATCTTAAAGACAGTTTGACTGGGTAATGAAGAAAACTCCATGATAAAACTTATGGAGTAAATCTTAAAGACAGTTTGACTGGGTAATGAAGAAAACTCCATGATAAAACTTATGGAGTAAATCTTAAAGACAGTTTGACTGGGTAACGAAGAAAACTCCATGATAAAACTTATGGAGTAAATCTTAAAGACAGTTTGACTGGGTAACGAAGAAAACTCCATGATAAAACTTATGGAGTAAATCTTAAAGACAGTTTGACTGGGTAACGAAGAAAACTCCATGATAAAACTTATGGAGTAAATCTTAAAGACAGTTTGACTGGGTAATGAAGAAAACTCCATGATAAAACTTATGGAGTAAATCTTAAAGACAGTTTGACTGGGTAACGAAGAAAACTCCATGATAAAACTTATGGAGTAAATCTTAAAGACAGTTTGACTGGGTAACGAAGAAAACTCCATGATAAAACTTATGGAGTAAATCTTAAAGACAGTTTGACTGGGTAACGAAGAAAACTCCATGATAAAACTTATGGAGTAAATCTTAAAGACAGTTTGACTGGGTAACGAAGAAAACTCCATGATAAAACTTATGGAGTAAATCTTAAAGACAGTTTGACTGGGTAACGAAGAAAACTCCATGATAAAACTTATGGAGTAAATCTTAAAGACAGTTTGACTGGGTAACGAAGAAAACTCCATGATAAAACTTATGGAGTAAATCTTAAAGACAGTTTGACTGGGTAACGAAGAAAACTCCATGATAAAACTTATGGAGTAAATCTTAAAGACAGTTTGACTGGGTAACGAAGAAAACTCCATGATAAAACTTATGGAGTAAATCTTAAAGACAGTTTGACTGGGTAATGAAGAAAACTCCATGATAAAACTTATGGAGTAAATCTTAAAGACAGTTTGACTGGGTAATGAAGAAAACTCCATGATAAAACTTATGGAGTAAATCTTAAAGACAGTTTGACTGGGTAACGAAGAAAACTCCATGATAAAACTTATGGAGTAAATCTTAAAGACAGTTTGACTGGGTAACGAAGAAAACTCCATGATAAAACTTATGGAGTAAATCTTAAAGACAGTTTGACTGGGTAATGAAGAAAACTCCATGATAAAACTTATGGAGTAAATCTTAAAGACAGTTTGACTGGGTAATGAAGAAAACTCCATGATAAAACTTATGGAGTAAATCTTAAAGACAGTTTGACTGGGTAACGAAGAAAACTCCATGATAAAACTTATGGAGTAAATCTTAAAGACAGTTTGACTGGGTAACGAAGAAAACTCCATGATAAAACTTATGGAGTAAATCTTAAAGACAGTTTGACTGGGTAACGAAGAAAACTCCATGATAAAACTTATGGAGTAAATCTTAAAGACAGTTTGACTGGGTAATGAAGAAAACTCCATGATAAAACTTATGGAGTAAATCTTAAAGACAGTTTGACTGGGTAACGAAGAAAACTCCATGATAAAACTTATGGAGTAAATCTTAAAGACAGTTTGACTGGGTAACGAAGAAAACTCCATGATAAAACTTATGGAGTAAATCTTAAAGACAGTTTGACTGGGTAACGAAGAAAACTCCATGATAAAACTTATGGAGTAAATCTTAAAGACAGTTTGACTGGGTAACGAAGAAAACTCCATGATAAAACTTATGGAGTAAATCTTAAAGACAGTTTGACTGGGTAACGAAGAAAACTCCATGATAAAACTTATGGAGTAAATCTTAAAGACAGTTTGACTGGGTAACGAAGAAAACTCCATGATAAAACTTATGGAGTAAATCTTAAAGACAGTTTGACTGGGTAATGAAGAAAACTCCATGATAAAACTTATGGAGTAAATCTTAAAGACAGTTTGACTGGGTAATGAAGAAAACTCCATGATAAAACTTATGGAGTAAATCTTAAAGACAGTTTGACTGGGTAATGAAGAAAACTCCATGATAAAACTTATGGAGTAAATCTTAAAGACAGTTTGACTGGGTAATGAAGAAAACTCCATGATAAAACTTATGGAGTAAATCTTAAAGACAGTTTGACTGGGTAACGAAGAAAACTCCATGATAAAACTTATGGAGTAAATCTTAAAGACAGTTTGACTGGGTAACGAAGAAAACTCCATGATAAAACTTATGGAGTAAATCTTAAAGACAGTTTGACTGGGTAATGAAGAAAACTCCATGATAAAACTTATGGAGTAAATCTTAAAGACAGTTTGACTGGGTAATGAAGAAAACTCCATGATAAAACTTATGGAGTAAATCTTAAAGACAGTTTGACTGGGTAATGAAGAAAACTCCATGATAAAACTTATGGAGTAAATCTTAAAGACAGTTTGACTGGGTAATGAAGAAAACTCCATGATAAAACTTATGGAGTAAATCTTAAAGACAGTTTGACTGGGTAATGAAGAAAACTCCATGATAAAACTTATGGAGTAAATCTTAAAGACAGTTTGACTGGGTAATGAAGAAAACTCCATGATAAAACTTATGGAGTAAATCTTAAAGACAGTTTGACTGGGTAATGAAGAAAACTCCATGATAAAACTTATGGAGTAAATCTTAAAGACAGTTTGACTGGGTAATGAAGAAAACTCCATGATAAAACTTATGGAGTAAATCTTAAAGACAGTTTGACTGGGTAATGAAGAAAACTCCATGATAAAACTTATGGAGTAAATCTTAAAGACAGTTTGACTGGGTAACGAAGAAAACTCCATGATAAAACTTATGGAGTAAATCTTAAAGACAGTTTGACTGGGTAACGAAGAAAACTCCATGATAAAACTTATGGAGTAAATCTTAAAGACAGTTTGACTGGGTAATGAAGAAAACTCCATGATAAAACTTATGGAGTAAATCTTAAAGACAGTTTGACTGGGTAATGAAGAAAACTCCATGATAAAACTTATGGAGTAAATCTTAAAGACAGTTTGACTGGGTAATGAAGAAAACTCCATGATAAAACTTATGGAGTAAATCTTAAAGACAGTTTGACTGGGTAATGAAGAAAACTCCATGATAAAACTTATGGAGTAAATCTTAAAGACAGTTTGACTGGGTAACGAAGAAAACTCCATGATAAAACTTATGGAGTAAATCTTAAAGACAGTTTGACTGGGTAACGAAGAAAACTCCATGATAAAACTTATGGAGTAAATCTTAAAGACAGTTTGACTGGGTAACGAAGAAAACTCCATGATAAAACTTATGGAGTAAATCTTAAAGACAGTTTGACTGGGTATGAAGAAAACTCCATGATAAAACTTATGGAGTAAATCTTAAAGACAGTTTGACTGGGTAACGAAGAAAACTCCATGATAAAACTTATGGAGTAAATCTTAAAGACAGTTTGACTGGGTAACGAAGAAAACTCCATGATAAAACTTATGGAGTAAATCTTAAAGACAGTTTGACTGGGTAACGAAGAAAACTCCATGATAAAACTTATGGAGTAAATCTTAAAGACAGTTTGACTGGGTAACGAAGAAAACTCCATGATAAAACTTATGGAGTAAATCTTAAAGACAGTTTGACTGGGTAACGAAGAAAACTCCATGATAAAACTTATGGAGTAAATCTTAAAGACAGTTTGACTGGGTAACGAAGAAAACTCCATGATAAAACTTATGGAGTAAATCTTAAAGACAGTTTGACTGGGTAACGAAGAAAACTCCATGATAAAACTTATGGAGTAAATCTTAAAGACAGTTTGACTGGGTAACGAAGAAAACTCCATGATAAAACTTATGGAGTAAATCTTAAAGACAGTTTGACTGGGTAACGAAGAAAACTCCATGATAAAACTTATGGAGTAAATCTTAAAGACAGTTTGACTGGGTAATGAAGAAAACTCCATGATAAAACTTATGGAGTAAATCTTAAAGACAGTTTGACTGGGTAACGAAGAAAACTCCATGATAAAACTTATGGAGTAAATCTTAAAGACAGTTTGACTGGGTAACGAAGAAAACTCCATGATAAAACTTATGGAGTAAATCTTAAAGACAGTTTGACTGGGTAACGAAGAAAACTCCATGATAAAACTTATGGAGTAAATCTTAAAGACAGTTTGACTGGGTAACGAAGAAAACTCCATGATAAAACTTATGGAGTAAATCTTAAAGACAGTTTGACTGGGTAACGAAGAAAACTCCATGATAAAACTTATGGAGTAAATCTTAAAGACAGTTTGACTGGGTAATGAAGAAAACTCCATGATAAAACTTATGGAGTAAATCTTAAAGACAGTTTGACTGGGTAATGAAGAAAACTCCATGATAAAACTTATGGAGTAAATCTTAAAGACAGTTTGACTGGGTAACGAAGAAAACTCCATGATAAAACTTATGGAGTAAATCTTAAAGACAGTTTGACTGGGTAACGAAGAAAACTCCATGATAAAACTTATGGAGTAAATCTTAAAGACAGTTTGACTGGGTAACGAAGAAAACTCCATGATAAAACTTATGGAGTAAATCTTAAAGACAGTTTGACTGGGTAATGAAGAAAACTCCATGATAAAACTTATGGAGTAAATCTTAAAGACAGTTTGACTGGGTAACGAAGAAAACTCCATGATAAAACTTATGGAGTAAATCTTAAAGACAGTTTGACTGGGTAACGAAGAAAACTCCATGATAAAACTTATGGAGTAAATCTTAAAGACAGTTTGACTGGGTAACGAAGAAAACTCCATGATAAAACTTATGGAGTAAATCTTAAAGACAGTTTGACTGGGTAACGAAGAAAACTCCATGATAAAACTTATGGAGTAAATCTTAAAGACAGTTTGACTGGGTAACGAAGAAAACTCCATGATAAAACTTATGGAGTAAATCTTAAAGACAGTTTGACTGGGTAACGAAGAAAACTCCATGATAAAACTTATGGAGTAAATCTTAAAGACAGTTTGACTGGGTAACGAAGAAAACTCCATGATAAAACTTATGGAGTAAATCTTAAAGACAGTTTGACTGGGTAATGAAGAAAACTCCATGATAAAACTTATGGAGTAAATCTTAAAGACAGTTTGACTGGGTAACGAAGAAAACTCCATGATAAAACTTATGGAGTAAATCTTAAAGACAGTTTGACTGGGTAACGAAGAAAACTCCATGATAAAACTTATGGAGTAAATCTTAAAGACAGTTTGACTGGGTAACGAAGAAAACTCCATGATAAAACTTATGGAGTAAATCTTAAAGACAGTTTGACTGGGTAACTGGGAAGAAAACTCCATGATAAAACTTATGGAGTAAATCTTAAAGACAGTTTGACTGGGTAATGAAGAAAACTCCATGATAAAACTTATGGAGTAAATCTTAAAGACAGTTTGACTGGGTAATGAAGAAAACTCCATGATAAAACTTATGGAGTAAATCTTAAAGACAGTTTGACTGGGTAACGAAGAAAACTCCATGATAAAACTTATGGAGTAAATCTTAAAGACAGTTTGACTGGGTAACGAAGAAAACTCCATGATAAAACTTATGGAGTAAATCTTAAAGACAGTTTGACTGGGTAATGAAGAAAACTCCATGATAAAACTTATGGAGTAAATCTTAAAGACAGTTTGACTGGGTAATGAAGAAAACTCCATGATAAAACTTATGGAGTAAATCTTAAAGACAGTTTGACTGGGTAACGAAGAAAACTCCATGATAAAACTTATGGAGTAAATCTTAAAGACAGTTTGACTGGGTAACGAAGAAAACTCCATGATAAAACTTATGGAGTAAATCTTAAAGACAGTTTGACTGGGTAACGAAGAAAACTCCATGATAAAACTTATGGAGTTTCGACAAGACTGGACCTGACATGGTCAAGCGTGTTAAGGCGTGCGACTCGTAATCTGAGGGTCGCGAGTTCGCATCCCCGTCGCGCCAAACATGCTCGCTCTTTCAGCCGTGGGGCGTTATAATGTGACGGTCAATCCCACTATTCGGTGGTAAAAGAGTAACCCAAGAGTTGGCGGTGGGTGGTGATGACTAGCTGCCTTCCCTCTAGTCTTACACTGCAAAATTAGGGACGGCTAGCACAGGTAGCCCTCGAGTAGCTTTGTGCGAAATTCGAAAATAAACAAACAAATCGATAAGACTGTTCCCGCTGGTACAGCTGTAAATCTTTGAATCTACAACGCTAAAATCAGGCGTTCGATTCCCCGCGGTAAACTCAGCAGACAGTCTGCTGATGCGGCTTTGCTATAAGAAAAACACTCGACAAGATTATATAAACCTCAAACTTTTATTTTCTAAGACGTGAGTTTCTCGTTATCAGTAACTGTGTGTTGTTTCAAACAATGACTTTCTGTTTAGGGCAGTGGTTCCCAACCTTTCTTATGCCCTGCACCCTTAAAAAAATATTAATATGTTCTCGCACCCCTCACAGTAATTATTTATTTAAGAATAAAGGTGAAGGTGGCCAAAACAAATGTTATCTCGCACCCCTGGTTGGGAACAACTGGTCTAGGGAATATATCTTTACAAATGTAATGAAATACAAATTTATAAAGATCTTATTATTACTATAACCTGGTGGAACTGTATTACTATATATATTGTTAATGTTGACGTATGACACCGTGACATATTAAATAATTTCATTTATTGTTTTCTTCCCTGTTCTGTAAATATTGGTTGTTGGTATGTGATGTGTGTATATACGTATAAATATATATTTGTACATATTTAACATATGTATATGTATAAATCTTGAAATAAAAGTCTCCTCACTGGTTACGTAATAAGCAAAGCATCTTGATTCTGTGAATATTTTTAAAGTTCCCCGCTTTATGATATATTAATGTTAGAAACAAAAACATGGAAATATTTCCTGTACAAAAATAAAATGTATATTCATTTCCATCTATTCCTTTATTCCCCCCCCCCAAGTCGCATTGCTACAACGCTAGAAATTGAGTATTGATACCCGTTGTGGAAAGAGTACAAATGGCCTGGCATAACCAGGTGGTTAGGACGCTCGACTCGCAATCTGAGAGTCGTTAGTTCAAATCCCCGTCTCATCAAACATGCTCGTCCTTTCATCTGTGAGGGCGTTATGTGAAAATCATATCCCACTATTCGTTAGTAAAAGAGTAGCCCAAGAGTTGGCGGTTGGCAGTGATGGCTAACTGTCTTTTCTCTAGTTTTATACTGCTAAACTACGGAACGCTAGCGCAGATAGCCCTCATGTAGCTGTGCGCGAAATTGAAAAACAAACAAAACTAAAAAATAGAAAAATCTATCCTTTTACAAAGATTATTAAATAAAAAGCTTTATCGATTCCTTGATAGATTAATTACACGCAGTACTGATAACAAGTAAACTGGAACGGGCGACATCAGAACAAATTTAATATGTTTATACGTTAATGCGTTAGTTTAAAACTTTTATGAAATATGGGTTGACTCATTTGATTTAATTATTTTCGAATATACTTTCTAGTTATTTAAGTTTTTTTCACAGATTGGGTTATGTGCAATGAATTTAGCCCACGATATAGCATTCAAATGTGTGATATATATTTTAGAGAAAAATGTCTTGGATTGAAATTCTTGTCACCAGGAAAAAATAAGTACACAATTAGTTTAAAATGTTCGCAATGGGAACAAAAAAAATGAATTTTTTATATTTTCACTTCGTGACGCAGCTATAAGTTTACGGCCTCAGAACAATAAAATTCGGAGTTTGATTCCCTTCGGTGGTCACAGCGGATAGCCTAATGTGATCTGCTCTAAATCGCAATAAAAAAATATGTTTATTGTCACACACTACGATATAATAAATCTAATGTAGATATATTTTAGCTTATTTATTTATAAGTTATATATTTAAAATCAGTATCAGAAAAATCAGTGAATGTGTTTACTCACAGCAAAGTCACATCGGGCTATTTGCTGCGTCCACCGAAGGGGAATCGAATCCCTGATTTTAACTTTGTAAATCCGTAGACTTATCGCTGTGAGAGCGGGGGAAATCAGAAAATTACGTTAATTATGGTCAGTTATTACCCAAAAATAATAATTTAATTATCAGAATTACTTTGTTTTTTAATGTAACGTGTTCATCAGAGAGAAAAGAAATTGGGTGACGAAAAGAAGATGGACAAACAACACAAAGATGATTAGTTGTATCTTCGTTAAAATAAAATATATTAATGACACAAATGAAAACAAATTTTGATTAAATATTGTCATACGTGTTGTTTAAACATTATATAAAAATATACTCTTCAAAAAAAGAAACGCAAAAGGCAAAATTTGAGACATATTGTTAACAAGTTTATTCCGGGTAGTTCTGTATGACATGTGTGAAACTTTGCACATTCACTGCTGAACATCCAAAGTCTGCAAAGGCGAAGTCCACGCTCACTGGTTGAAGTTTAACGTCACTCAACGTCAATAACGAGTATGCCCTCCCTGAGCATCAATAACTGCTTGGCATCTCCTGCCCATGGAAGCGATGAGATGACGAATCACATCCTGTGGAATGGCTGTCAACTCAGCCTGCAAAGCTGCTGCAATCTGAGGTAGAGTCTGCTGTTGAGGTTGTCGCCATCGCAGACGTCGGTCCAACTCGTCCCAAAGATGTACGATGGGGTTTAAATCTGGTGATCTGGAGGGCCAGGGAAGAACGTTAATGTTGTGGTGTCTCAAGAAGACAGTGGTGAGTCGGGCTGTGTGAGGACGGGCGTTGTCATGTTGAAAAACGTCGTTGACGTTCATCATGATGGGTTGCACATGGGGCCTAAGAATCTCGTCGACGGTTGCGTACGGTCTGATCGGAAATCCTACGCAGCCCTGGTATGGTTGAGGCAGTAGACGTCGCAGTGGTGGTCCTATCCCGAAGGTGACGTAACCAGATGTAGCGATCTTGTGCGGGCGTGGTCATACGAGGTCTGCCAGATCGTGGACGGTCACAAGTTGATCCATGTTGTTGGTGACGATTCCATAGCCTTGTGATGGTGCTTGGGTAGACATTCACAGCTCTGGCAATATCTGATCGAGATTCGTCTGCTTCCAAGCGACCAATGGCGTTGTTGCGTTGTGCTTCAGTCAGTCTTGGCGTAACTGTATTGCGTGTCGGTGGCTTAACACTGAGCTATGGAAACCGAGAACCGTCACTTTTATAGGGATGTTGCACTTGCAGAACATGCAGATCTCTCAAACAAATTTATTGGACACGAATGCGTTTTGGCGAAAAATCCGATGTTTTCCTCCGTTTTCAAAGTGCACAACTTTTATTGTTATTTTGGTCTGACAATCAGTGCCTTAACACGTGTAACATCACATACTCTGAGCTTGTAACGTTATTACATATATTTTTCTTTAAAATAACAAAAATATCCCTTTTGCGTTTTATTTTTGAAGAGTATATATGTGTTCGTTAAGTTATAATTTACAACTTTCTATAGCATTTGTCTTTTCACAACAGAATATTGTAGTTATTTCTATCATTTTATAACATTTGTCTTTTCACAACTGAATATTGTAGTTATCTCTACCATTTTATAACATTTATAACCTGAATCCTCAGGTGGGTCTTATCTGCGCCACGAAGAAGAGAATTGTTTATTGGGTTTACCAGTGATATTCTGAGAGTTGCCGTTTTGCCTCACTAGTTTGATGGGGATGGAGGTCCTGCTTGTAGAGTTGTATAGGATATAATATAGGAGCTTCTGTTATCTGCCTGCCATTTAACTTTACCCCTGCATGATCTACCTCACCGATCAATTACATTGTTGTTTGCCATCCATCTGTTGACCAGCCACTACAAGTTTTATTCAGTACAGTCTGTAAATCAGTTGCTAATATTATGGTGAAAGTTTTGTGGTTAATTAGTTTTGGTAACTTGAACAAGATATTGCTTTTCAACTCCACCTATGTGCTGCTTCTAGGAAGCTTTATTTTCACATTAGTCTGATATGAATAGTTTATATATTAAATGATGAATGCCAATCTAGGTCTCTAGTGTACGAATCAATTGTGGCTAATATGGGACGTGACTGTCTACTAAACGTCTTAAGTAGGTGCGAAAATATTCTTTATGTTTGTTGTCTGACTATTTTCTACTCAGTATCACAATGTGTTATATCCATTTGAGGTTTGAAAAGGCCAAGCATTTTTCCACCAATAACTATATCCTGAGATACCTTTAAGACATGCTTTGTTCTTTTGGTTTCTGAAATGTCATTTTCGAACCATAAAGGAACAATGGCATGATGATGAAGGCATGATAATTACACTACAAGACCAAAGTGAATAATTTTATAAGTACTGATTGGTGTTCTACAATTTTACTAATGGTGGACAGGTGTTACAGGATTTTTATGGGAATGGCTGAAATACATCCCCTGACCAGTTTCAATCCATTAATTTTAAACTAGAGATATATTTCGTATCTTTCCAATTTCATGTAGCTTCATAAAACTGATACTGATCATTGGTAGTACATAATCAGGGAAAGAACTGTCTTTTGGATTTAACATTTTTGTAAAGTGGAAGATACCTCATCATTTGTACAGAAGAAGATTTATTAGAACAGCAAATGACGTTTTTCAGCTCTGCTTCAAATTGTATTCCGTAGGTTGACGTTTTATGTCTCTCTGGTTGTCTGGTTTCTACCAAATAAATAGTAGAGCTTGAGGAGCTGTGGTTTTGACAAAACTGATTTATGTGTTATTTTACCATCTGCTCACTCGTTTAACAGATGGTTGCAACTATCACTTTTGCTAGAGTCTCTGCTTTACGCCATGTGTTAGTGAGTAACTACAACCACACACAGTGATGCTATTTTTGGTTGTATTTTTTTACTATTTTTTTCTCATTGTAGATCTTGGAACTTTGTTATCTACCTGAAAAAATGTTCGAAACGTTACACAAATAGACTTCTTTTATCCGGTGTTTTCATTATTTTTATCTCAAAGTTTTTCACCACCAGGCTACTCCATCTTACATCGTTTTAACTTTCTTTTGTTTGTTGGACTCTAGACGTGACAGTCTTATTAAAATATTAATATATAATTCAGTACAGACAAAACATTATTTCTTTTATTTTCCAATCAACAGTAAACTAACTATTGTCGTCCATAAGTCCGACTGATAAAAAAAAAAAATGCAAAGAATATAAACCGAAACATTTTGGTTTATGTCAAGGCAACCTCAAAGATATTTATTTATTATGTATTTTTAAAAGACAAATGAAAATGTTAATCCATTTTCTAAATTTAAACGTAGATTACTAGTTGGTTCTTATTAGCTGATCTCTGGCCTCAGTCTGTAAATGAACAGACTATTTGACAGACTGACATTTTCTAATGAAGCACAAAACTACACAATGAATTATCTGTGCCCTGTTCACCACGAGTACCGAAACCCGGTTTCTAACAGTGTCAGTCCGCAAACATACAGTGCTATACTACTGGGGCCGAATAAATGTTTTTAATGTTAATATCATATTAGTTTGGTAAATTTCTGATATAAACTTAAAACTGGGAAGTCATATAGAAAACCAGGCTTATTAATTAACTCTGCCCACCACAGGTGTTGAAAGCCAGGTTCCAACATTGTAAATTTTGCAGACATATCGCTGTGCCACTAGTTTAAATTTATCAATGGATTCGCTATGGTATTAAAACGAATGCAATGGAATATTACGTCACATTCATCTGGGTGTTCGATTACACTCAACTTAGTAAGGGTTCTAAAATTTTCATGTTTTTTCACACGAGTTCAAAATGTTTTTTGAGAGAAACCAAAATAACTCTGCTAATAGTATGAAAAATCAGTTTTGTAAAATATGTTTAGTGCATTTAATGTAGGAAATTCATCTTCAAACCAAAAATATTATTGAGCCACAATTAGGTTTTAAAATACACCTCGGCCATATTATGGACAAACCTCTTGAAACGAAAGAAACTTAACGTGGTAACTTCTATCATTAAAGATGAGAAAGTATGATATTCTAAGTAAAGGACTGTATCAAAAAATTACACCATCAGACGGTCTTTCAAGAGTTTCTATGGCTATAAAGATGAATGTCCATTACGACTTATAGTCAATATAATTGAAATTTACAACCGTGATTTAGATGAATGTCCGTTACAATTTATATGTTTTAATATTGGAACTTATAACAGTGGTATAGATGAATGTCCATTACGACTTACAGTTCCTAATATTGGAACTTAAAATCGCGCTTTAGATGAATATCCTTCACGACTTACTATTACTAATGTTGGAACTGACACAGGTGCTTCAGATGAATGTCCATTACGACTTATAATTCCTAACATGGAAAGTTACAAGTATGCTTTAGATCAATTTATGTTTCAACTTATAATTCCTAATATTGAAAATTACAACTGAACTTTAGAAGAAAGTCCATTACGACTTTAAGTCCTAATATGGAAACTTACAACTGTGTTATAGATGAATGTCCATCACGACATATAGTTCCTAATATTGGAACTTACAATCGTACTTCATATAAATGTCCATTACAACTTATAGTTTCTATTACTTTTACTTACAACCGTGCTTTAGATGAATGTCCATTACGATTTATAAGTTTTAGTATTGGAACTTATAACCAAGCCTTAGATGAATTTCTATTACGTCTTATAGTACCTAATATTGAAACATAGAACTGAGTTTTAGATGAATGTCCGTTACGAGTTATAATTCCTAATATTGAAACTTACAACTGTGCTTTAAAAATGTCCATTACGACTTATAATTCCTCCTCTTGGAACTTACAACTGTAGTTTATATGAATGTTAATTAAGACTTGAAATTCTAATATTGGAACTTATAACCGTGGTATAGATGAATGTCCATTACGACTTATACTTCCTGACTCTGAAAGTTACAATTGTGCATTAGATAAATGCCCATTATGACTTTTAGTTCCTAATACTGGAACTTAAAATCGCGCTTTACATGAATATCTTTTCGACTTACAATTACAAATGTTGGAACTTACAAAGGTGCTTTAGATGAATGTCCATTACGACTTATAGTTCTTAATATATGAACTTAAAACTGTGCTTTAGATGAATGTAGATTATGACTTATAATTCCTAATATTGAAACTCACAAATTTGTTTCAGATGAATGTCCATTACGACTTTTGGTTCCTAGTATTGAAACTTACAACCATGCTTTAGATGAATGTCCGTTACGACTTATACTTCCTAATACTGAAAGTTACAACTGTTCTTTAGATAAATGTATATTACTATTTATAGGTTTAATATCAGAACTTATAACCGTTCTTTAGATTAATGTCAATTACGACTTATAAATTTCTAGTATTAAAGTTGTCCATTTGAGCTAAAAATGATTGTCCATTTCGTCTCATTATTCCTCATATTGAAACTTAAAACTGTGCTTCAGATGAATGTCCATTTTAAATTATAGTTCTTAATTTTAGAATTTAAAATTGTGCTTTAGATGAATGTCCATTTTAAATTATAGTTCTTAATTTTAGAATTTAAAATTGTGCTTTAGATGAATGTCCATAACGACTTATAGTTCTTAATATATGAACTTAAAACTGTGCTTTAGATGAATGTAGATTATGACTTATAATTCCTAATATTGAAACTTACAACTGTGTTTTAGATGAATGCTCATTACGACTTATAATTCTTCATGTTGGAACTAACTGTGTTTTACATGAATGTTCATTACGATGAACCTTACGATGACCGAAAAAGGTCGAAACGGTGTTCGCTCCTCTGCATAAAAAATTTTCTCAACCCAAAGCAGCCGTTTTAGCATGGATATTACGATTTATAGTTCTTAATATATGAACTTAAAACAGTGCTTTAGATGAATGTAGATTACGACTTATAATTCCCAATATTGAAACTTACAACTGTGTTTTAGATGAATGTCCATAACGATTTATATGTTTTAATATTGGAACTTATGACCTTTCTTCAGATGAATGTTCATTTCGCGTTATAGTTCCTAATAGTTCCTATTGTGTGTCAAACGCCTTTATTATGAAGTCATGCCAGACCATCTACTCACTAGAAACTAAAAGTTCGTTTTTATTTTTAAATAATGAACAATATTATGAATGATATTTAGAAAACTGTCG
This sequence comes from Tachypleus tridentatus, assembly GCF_004210375.1. Lineage (NCBI taxonomy): Eukaryota > Metazoa > Arthropoda > Merostomata > Xiphosura > Limulidae > Tachypleus > Tachypleus tridentatus. The sequence goes on from NC_134826.1 coordinate 17,120,939, forward strand.
AACTTCGCAATTATTATTACACATAGCAGAAGATACTCTATTCTAATCTATCTATTTCACAATATGCAACTACTTTAAATCAGTACGAAGAAATTGTATCAAAGAAAATGACTTTAAGTAAATTTATCGAGTCACTTAATTAGTAGAGATTTTTACCACCTAACGTCAAGAAACAACTTTTCTAAAGTTTAAAAGTAATGAAAGAGTTGAAAAAGAAAACACAGAAAATATATTTTTAGGGCTAACAAATGACATAAAGTGTGCATGCAAACTTTGAACCTAGTTTGTCTTGTTAACAACTTATCTGTTCTAAGATAGCTGCGTTTCTAGACCTCTGTTAGCATGTTCAGAAATGTCGATCTCCCGTCGTGGTGTGATAAAATCAAATTGTTTCAAATGACGACAGGAACAATGGTGAGAATAATTTACGTGTAATGTTTTAATCTCTTATATCTAAAACGTTGTTTTAGGCTACGCGCAACCTTGGATATAAACGAAAATCGTGCACATAATAGTAGAAGGAGACAAGGTTTAGTGAATGCCTTTTTTTCACTCAATATGTAATACGTAAGACAAATATTTTGGTGAACAGATTTCAAATATATGTCTGCTTAGAATTAATTTGCAAAATAAACGATTAAAACGTTATAGAGAAATAGCGAATGATATTATCTTAAAGTGAAGATGGAACACACAGACAGTGTTTAGTTAGACTAAGAAAACACACCTGCATACTAATAATTATTTAAATACATGTTATTCTCATATATGTGAATATATATTTGAAACGCTTTGTTCAAAGTTTGTATTTTGAATATAAACAAAAGAATGAAATATCATTGATATTATTATGTACAGAATGCAACTATGTTGAATACAGGAAGAAACTTATGCTTCACGTGCGATATATATATATATAGCGCGTAAGGCGTGCGACTCGTAATCCGAGGGTCGCGGGTTCGCGCCCGCGTCGCGCCAAACATGCTCGCCCTCCCAGCCGTGGGGCGTTATAATGTGACGGTCAATCCCACTATTCGTTGGTAAAGAGTAGCCCAAGAGTTGGCGGTGGGTGGTGATGACTAGCTGCCTTCCCTCTAGTCTTACACTGCTAAATTAGGGACGGCTAGCACAGATAGCCCTCGAGTAGCTTTGTGCGAAATTCCAAAAAACAAACAAATATATATATATTTTTAGGCTTAATATTTGTGTTTGAATACAATACGTTTGTAGAGTTTCAACACTGTGCCTGTAGTTTAAGTGATTAAAACAATTAAGTGGCTTGATTAAACTTTAGGTTCGTTGAGTTCTGAACGAATCTGATGGCCGTGCGAGGCGTTTCAGTGGCAGTGAGGTTAAGCCAAAGCGAGTCAACCTATTCCACAACACGTGATAACAACCGCACGCCGCCAGCACAAGAGACACTTCGAGCTGAATGGTCTAATCAAAAACGGAAAACCGACCGACTTATCTAATAAAATATACCACATCTTGTGACGCTTTCCAACTCTGGTTATAAGGGGAGGGGGAAGGAAGACAAATATTAAAACTCATTACGATACCGACACTATAGGTTGCTTTAAACAAATTTGTACGCAGAATGTTAACACGTGAACACTGTTGTCTGAAATGGGGCTTGAAACGATGACATTCCCAGATACCTTTCTAGTCACTACAGATATCACTATCTGCACCCACTCTTCCCTTAATCATATGACGGCGTCGTTCGTTCTTCCCTCTTCCTAATTTCATAGTTTACTTAAGCTGTGTCGACACAAGCTTCTGACGTTATCGTGTCAAATATTTAGATACTCTGTATGTTATCAATAAATCATCGGTGTGTTGAGATCTAAAATACACCAAGGATTATTTAAACCAATTCTTATGATAACATTATGGTAGACTGTAGGGGTTTCAGTTTTATCGCAAGGCCTGGTAGTTACTTGGCTCAATTCACGACCTGTAACTCGTGAGATCAAAACCTGTTAGCGATCATGGTCTCTCAGTTTCGTCATACATATAACTTACTTTTCAATACGAGATATCTGGAAAGTTGTACAGTCTTCCGGTGGGTCATGGGTCATTGCTAAGATTAGGGACTCACAACTTTAAAATCTGGTGTTCGATTTCCCACAGTAGATACAGCAAACAGCACAGTGCGGTCTTATATTGAAACAAAACAGTTACACACGGTCATAAAAAAAGCATATCGTGGCTTGTGTATCCATCCAGCTTATGAGAGACCAATGCTAAATCTACGATGATTAGCTTAAATTGAATCATCAACTGGTAAGAGACCTATGGGCCCAGCATGATTAGGCGCTTAGGGCACTCGACTTCGTAACTTGAGGGTTGCGGGTTCGAATCCCTCTCACACCAAACATGCTTACCCTTTTACCCGTGTATATGTTATTATGTGTCGGCCAATCCCATTATTCGTTGGGAAAAAAGTAGCCCAAGAGTTGGCGGTGTGTGGTGATGACTAGCTATCTTCCGGCTCCTCTTACACTACTAAATTAGGGACGGCTAACGCAAATAGCCCTCGTGTAGCTTTGCACGAAATACCAAACACAAACAAACATCATGGCATGTAATTGTGGAAACTAACCAAATTCAACTAAGTTAACCATTGTATTCTCGAAATAAATCGATATTAAGTAGATTTCTTGATAAAGTTTTAATATTTTAACTGCATATATGGAAGAAAAACTATGAAACAGAAGTCTTCTTAATATAACTTTTTTTTTTTAAATCCTTGTGGTTTACTTTTACCACAAAGATATACAATGGGTTCTAGCTTCTTAAATCTATAAATTTTGATATAGGCACGTAGACTATGAAGTTCGGTGATTTTGTTGAGAATAACCAGGCTTAACACTATTTAATCTTCACAGACGTGTTTATATAAAACTTAACGAATAAATCTACCAATCAGCTGTGTAACATATCTATTCGACCCTATAGGAACAAGGCAAAAAGAATTCTTATTTAATACTAAGGATTTATAATATAATGATAAAACCTAAGTAAATTATTTCAGGCTGATTATCTAATTCTGGAAATCGAAACAGAATTCCGGGCTCTTAAATTTACCATCTAGTAAAAGAGTACGAGTGTAAGAAATAATTAAAGCAATACCATCATTGTTGAAAATCATGAAAGAAATGTTTCTATAGCAACTTATGTAGTTAGCTTCTATGACATCATGTTACCATTCACGTTTGTTTTATGTTCATATTTTTATTTCGGTTTAAAACAGTCTCTGGAATCGACTGGCCTTTTAATTGGCGAGGACTTAAATTAAGAATGACAAAAAACAATAGGCACAATGGTAATGAAATGTAGGAAAAAAATAATTTTACACAACTTTTCGGGCCTGTACAAATTTAACAGATGTTACCTGAAGAAGGGTTTAGGCCTGAAACGTTGGGTCAAACTCAAGTTTTCCTAGATTCTATTTTAATTTATCTAGTGTCTTTTTTCATCTCAAATATAGTCTTACAACTTCTGTGTGGTATTATACAAATATAACTTCCCTTTCTGAAATTTTAAAATATGTCGAACAATATAAAAGTCTCTACAGTTTATTTTATAAGATGTCAAAAAATGAATAAATAATCTACAGTTTCTCTTGAAGACGAAAACACACTAGAAATAAAACGTATATTAGAACGGCTGTTATAGGTATTAACACTGATTTTGATAAGGAGAGAAGAATGTTTCGACCTTCACTAGTCATCATCAGCTAATACCCATAACAACCGTTCTCAAATGCATTTTTAATGTTCAGCTTATTTATATAGGATGTTGAACAATGTATACAATATCCACAGTTTATTTTTATAGGATTTCGCCCAATGTATACAATATCCACAGTTTATTTTTATAGGATGTCGACCAATGTATACAATATCCACAGTTTATTTTTATAGGATGTCAACCAATGTATGCAATATCCACAGTTTATTTTTATAGGATGTCGACCAATGTATACAATATCCACAGTTTATTTATATGGGATGTCGACCAATGTATACAATATCCACAGTTTATTTTTATAGGATGTCGACCAATGTATACAATATCCACAGTTTATTTTTATAGGATGTCGACCAATGTATACAATATCCACAGTTTATTTTTATAGGATGTCGACCAATGTATACAATATCCACAGTTTATTTATATAGGATGTTGAACAATGTATACAATATCCACAGTTTATTTATATAGGATGTTGAACAATGTATACAATATCCACAGTTTATTTTTATAGGATGTCGACCAATGTATACAATATCCACAGTTTATTTTTATAGGATGTCGACCAATGTATACAATATCCACAGTTTATTTTTATAGGATGTCGACCAATGTATAGAATATCCACAGTTTATTTTGATAGGATGTCGACCAATGTATACAATATCCACAGTTTATTTTTTTATAGGATGTCGACCAATGTATACAATATCCACAGTTTATTTATATAGGATGTCGACCAATGTATACAATATCCACAGTTTATTTTTATAGGATGTCGACCAATGTATACAATATCCACAGTTTATTTATATAGGATGTCGAACAATGTATACAATATCCACAGTTTATTTTTATAGGATGTCGACCAATGTATACAATATCCACAGTTTATTTTTATAGGATGTCGACCAATGTATACAATATCCACAGTTTATTTTTATAGGATGTCGACCAATGTATACAATATCCACAGTTTATTTTTATAGGATGTCGACCAATGTATACAATATCCACAGTTTATTTATATAGGATGTCGACCAATGTATACAATATCCACAGTTTATTTATATAGGATGTCGACCAATGTATACAATATCCACAGTTTATTTATATAGGATGTCGACCAATGTATACAATATCCACAGTTTATTTTTATAGGATGTCGACCAATGTATACAATATCCACAGTTTATTTTTTATAGGATGTCGACCAATGTATACAATATCCACAGTTTATTTATATAGGATGTCGAACAATGTATACAATATCCACAGTTTATTTTTATAGGATGTCGACCAATGTATACAATATCCACAGTTTATTTTTATAGGATGTCGACCAATGTATACAATATCCACAGTTTATTTATATAGGATGTCGAACAATGTATACAATATCCACAGTTTATTTTTATAGGATGTCGACCAATGTATACAATATCCACAGTTTATTTATATAGGATGTCGACCAATGTATACAATATCCACAGTTTAGTTTTTTTTATAGGATGTCGACCAATGTATACAATATCCACAGTTTATTTATATAGGATGTCGACCAATGTATACAATATCCACAGTTTATTTTTATAGGATGTCGACCAATGTATACAATATCCACAGTTTATTTTTATAGGATGTCGACCAATGTATACAATATCCACAGTTTATTTTTATAGGATGTCGACCAATGTATACAATATCCACAGTTTATTTATATAGGATGTCGACCAATGTATACAATATCCACAGTTTATTTTTATAGGATGTCGACCAATGTATACAATATCCACAGTTTATTTATATAGGATGTCGACCAATGTATACAATATCCACAGTTTATTTTATAGGATGTCGACCAATGTATACAATATCCACAGTTTATTTTTATAGGTTGTCGACCAATGTATACAATATCCACAGTTTTTTCATATAGGATGTCGACCAATGTATACAATATCCACAGTTTATTTTTATAGGATGTCGACCAATGTATACAATATCCACAGTTTATTTATATAGGATGTCGACCAATGTATACAATATCCACAGTTTATTTTTATAGGATGTCGACCAATGTATACAATATCCACAGTTTATTTTTATAGGATGTCGACCAATGTATACAATATCCACAGTTTATTTTTATAGGATGTCGACCAATGTATACAATATCCACAGTTTATTTTTATAGGATGTCGACCAATGTATACAATATCCACAGTTTATTTTTATAGGATGTCGACCAATGTATACAATATCCACAGTTTATTTTTATAGGATGTCGACCAATGTATACAATATCCACAGTTTATTTATATAGGATGTCGACCAATGTATACAATATCCACAGTTTATTTTTATAGGATGTCGACCAATGTATACAATATCCACAGTTTATTTTTATAGGATGTCGACCAATGTATACAATATCCACAGTTTATTTATATAGGATGTCGACCAATGTATACAATATCCACAGTTTATTTTTATAGGATGTCGACCAATGTATACAATATCCACAGTTTATTTTTATAGGATGTCGACCAATGTATACAATATCCACAGTTTATTTTTATAGGATGTCGACCAATGTATACAATATCCACAGTTTATTTTTATAGGATGTCGACCAATGTATACAATATCCACAGTTTATTTATATAGGATGTCGACCAATGTATACAATATCCACAGTTTATTTTTATAGGATGTCGACCAATGTATACAATATCCACAGTTTATTTTTATAGGATGTCGACCAATGTATACAATATCCACAGTTTATTTTTATAGGATGTCGACCAATGTATACAATATCCACAGTTTATTTTTATAGGATGTCGACCAATGTATACAATATCCACAGTTTATTTTTATAGGATGTCGACCAATGTATACAATATCCACAGTTTATTTTTATAGGATGTCGACCAATGTATACAATATCCACAGTTTATTTTTATAGGATGTCGAACAATGTATACAATATCCACAGTTTATTTTTATAGGATGTCGACCAATGTATACAATATCCACAGTTTATTTTTATAGGATGTCGACCAATGTATACAATATCCACAGTTTATTTTATATATGGATGTCGACACAGTTTATATATACAATATCCACAGTTTATTTTATAGGATGTCGACCAATGTATACAATATCCACAGTTTATTTTTATAGGATGTCGACCAATGTATACAATATCCACAGTTTATTTTTATAGGATGTCGACCAATGTATACAATATCCACAGTTTATTTTTATAGGATGTCGACCAATGTATACAATATCCACAGTTTATTTATATAGGATGTCGACCAATGTATACAATATCCACAGTTTATTTTTTAAGGATGTCGACCAATGTATACAATATCCACAGTTTATTTTTATAGGATGTCGACCAATGTATACAATATCCACAGTTTATTTATATAGGATGTCGACCAATGTATACAATATCCACAGTTTATTTTTATAGGATGTCGACCAATGTATACAATATCCACAGTTTATTTTTATAGGATGTCGACCAATGTATACAATATCCACAGTTTATTTATATAGGATGTCGACCAATGTATACAATATCCACAGTTTATTTTTATAGGATGTCGACCAATGTATACAATATCCACAGTTTATTTTTATAGGATGTCGACCAATGTATACAATATCCACAGTTTATTTTTATAGGATGTCGACCAATGTATACAATATCCACAGTTTATTTTTATAGGATGTCGACCAATGTATACAATATCCACAGTTTATTTTTATAGGATGTCGACCAATGTATACAATATCCACAGTTTATTTTTATAGGATGTCGACCAATGTATACAATATCCACAGTTTATTTTATAGGATGTCGACCAATGTATACAATATCCACAGTTTATTTTTATAGGATGTCGACCAATGTATACAATATCCACAGTTTATTTATATAGGATGTCGACCAATGTATACAATATCCACAGTTTATTTTTATAGGATGTCGACCAATGTATACAATATCCACAGTTTATTTTTATAGGATGTCGACCAATGTATACAATATCCACAGTTTATTTTATAGGATGTCGACCAATGTATACAATATCCACAGTTTATTTTTATAGGATGTCGACCAATGTATACAATATCCACAGTTTATTTTTATAGGATGTCGACCAATGTATACAATATCCACAGTTTATTTTTATAGGATGTCGACCAATGTATACAATATCCACAGTTTATTTTTATAGGATGTCGACCAATGTATACAATATCCACAGTTTTTTTTATAGGATGTCGACCAATGTATACAATATCCACAGTTTATTTTTATAGGATGTCGACCAATGTATACAATATCCACAGTTTATTTATATAGGATGTCGACCAATGTATACAATATCCACAGTTTATTTTTATAGGATGTCGACCAATGTATACAATATCCACAGTTTATTTTTATAGGATGTCGACCAATGTATACAATATCCACAGTTTATTTATATAGGATGTCGACCAATGTATACAATATCCACAGTTTATTTTTATAGGATGTCGACCAATGTATACAATATCCACAGTTTATTTTTATAGGATGTCGACCAATGTATACAATATCCACAGTTTATTTATATAGGATGTCGACCAATGTATACAATATCCACAGTTTATTTTTATAGGATGTCGACCAATGTATACAATATCCACAGTTTATTTTTATAGGATGTCGACCAATGTATACAATATCCACAGTTTATTTTTATAGGATGTCGACCAATGTATACAATATCCACAGTTTATTTTTATAGGATGTCGACCAATGTATACAATATCCACAGTTTATTTTTATAGGATGTCGACCAATGTATACAATATCCACAGTTTATTTTATAGGATGTCGACCAATGTATACAATATCCACAGTTTATTTTTATAGGATGTCGACCAATGTATACAATATCCACAGTTTATTTTTATAGGATGTCGACCAATGTATACAATATCCACAGTTTATTTATATAGGATGTCGACCAATGTATACAATATCCACAGTTTATTTATATAGGATGTCGACCAATGTATACAATATCCACAGTTTATTTTTATAGGATGTCGACCAATGTATACAATATCCACAGTTTATTTTTATAGGATGTCGACCAATGTATACAATATCCACAGTTTATTTATATAGGATGTCGACCAATGTATACAATATCCACAGTTTATTTTTATAGGATGTCGACCAATGTATACAATATCCACAGTTTATTTATATAGGATGTCGACCAATGTATACAATATCCACAGTTTATTTTTATAGGATGTCGACCAATGTATACAATATCCACAGTTTATTTTTATAGGATGTCGACCAATGTATACAATATCCACAGTTTATTTTTATAGGATGTCGACCAATGTATACAATATCCACAGTTTATTTTTATAGGATGTCGACCAATGTATACCATATCCACATTTTTTTTTATAGGATGTCGACCAATGTATACAATATCCACAGTTTATTTTTATAGGATGTCGACCAATGTATACAATATCCACAGTTTATTTTTATAGGATGTCGACCAATGTATACAATATCCACAGTTTATTTTTATAGGATGTCGACCAATGTATACAATATCCACAGTTTATTTTTATAGGATGTCGACCAATGTATACAATATCCACAGTTTATTTTTATAGGATGTCGACCAATGTATACAATATCCACAGTTTATTTTTATAGGATGTCGACCAATGTATACAATATCCACAGTTTATTTATATAGGATGTCGACCAATGTATACAATATCCACAGTTTATTTTTATAGGATGTCGACCAATGTATACAATATCCACAGTTTATTTTTATAGGATGTCGACCAATGTATACAATATCCACAGTTTATTTTTATAGGATGTCGACCAATGTATACAATATCCACAGTTTATTTTTATAGGATGTCGACCAATGTATACAATATCCACAGTTTATTTATATAGGATGTCGACCAATGTATACAATATCCACAGTTTATTTTTATAGGATGTCGACCAATGTATACAATATCCACAGTTTATTTTTATAGGATGTCGACCAATGTATACAATATCCACAGTTTATTTTTATAGGATGTCGACCAATGTATACAATATCCACAGTTTATTTTTATAGGATGTCGACCAATGTATACAATATCCACAGTTTATTTATATAGGATGTCGACCAATGTATACAATATCCACAGTTTATTTATATATGGACCAATGTATACAATATCCACAGTTTATTTATATAGGATGTCGACCAATGTATACAATATCCACAGTTTATTTTTTATAGGATGTCGACCAATGTATACAATATCCACAGTTTATTTTTATAGGATGTCGACCAATGTATACAATATCCACAGTTTATTTTTATAGGATGTCGACCAATGTATACAATATCCACAGTTTATTTATATAGGATGTCGACCAATGTATACAATATCCACAGTTTATTTTTATAGGATGTCGACCAATGTATACAATATCCACAGTTTATTTTTATAGGATGTCGACCAATGTATACAATATCCACAGTTTATACAATATCCACAGTTTATTTATATAGGATGTCGACCAATGTATACAATATCCACAGTTTATTTTTATAGGATGTCGACCAATGTATACAATATCCACAGTTTATTTTTATAGGATGTCGACCAATGTATACAATATCCACAGTTTATTTATATAGGATGTCGACCAATGTATACAATATCCACAGTTTATTTTTATAGGATGTCGACCAATGTATACAATATCCACAGTTTATTTTTATAGGATGTCGACCAATGTATACAATATCCACAGTTTATTTTTATAGGATGTCGACCAATGTATACAATATCCACAGTTTATTTATATAGGATGTCGACCAATGTATACAATATCCACAGTTTATTTTTATAGGATGTCGACCAATGTATACAATATCCACAGTTTATTTTTATAGGATGTCGACCAATGTATACAATATCCACAGTTTATTTTTATAGGATGTCGACCAATGTATACAATATCCACAGTTTATTTTTATAGGATGTCGACCAATGTATACAATATCCACAGTTTAGTTTTTTATAGGATGTCGACCAATGTATACAATATCCACAGTTTATTTTTATAGGATGTCGACCAATGTATACAATATCCACAGTTTATTTTTATAGGATGTCGACCAATGTATACAATATCCACAGTTTATTTTTATAGGATGTCGACCAATGTATACAATATCCACAGTTTATTTTTATAGGATGTCGACCAATGTATACAATATCCACAGTTTATTTATATAGGATGTCGACCAATGTATACAATATCCACAGTTTATTTATATAGGATGTCGACCAATGTATACAATATCCACAGTTTATTTTTATAGGATGTCGACCAATGTATACAATATCCACAGTTTATTTTATAGGATGTCGACCAATGTATACAATATCCACAGTTTATTTTTATAGGATGTCGACCAATGTATACAATATCCACAGTTTATTTATATAGGATGTCGACCAATGTATACAATATCCACAGTTTATTTTTATAGGATGTCGACCAATGTATACAATATCCACAGTTTATTTATATAGGATGTCGACCAATGTATACAATATCCACAGTTTATTTATATAGGATGTCGACCAATGTATACAATATCCACAGTTTATTTTTATAGGATGTCGACCAATGTATACAATATCCACAGTTTATTTTTATAGGATGTCGACCAATGTATACAATATCCACAGTTTATTTATATAGGATGTCGACCAATGTATACAATATCCACAGTTTATTTTTATAGGATGTCGACCAATGTATACAATATCCACAGTTTATTTTTATAGGATGTCGACCAATGTATACAATATCCACAGTTTATTTTATAGGATGTCGACCAATGTATACAATATCCACAGTTTATTTTTATAGGATGTCGACCAATGTATACAATATCCACAGTTTATTTTTATAGGATGTCGACCAATGTATACAATATCCACAGTTTATTTTTATAGGATGTCGACCAATGTATACAATATCCACAGTTTATTTTTATAGGATGTCGACCAATGTATACAATATCCACAGTTTATTTTTATAGGATGTCGACCAATGTATACAATATCCACAGTTTATTTTTATAGGATGTCGACCAATGTATACAATATCCACAGTTTATTTATATAGGATGTCGACCAATGTATACAATATCCACAGTTTATTTTTATAGGATGTCGACCAATGTATACAATATCCACAGTTTATTTTTATAGGATGTCGACCAATGTATACAATATCCACAGTTTATTTTTATAGGATGTCGACCAATGTATACAATATCCACAGTTTATTTTTATAGGATGTCGACCAATGTATACAATATCCACAGTTTATTTATATAGGATGTCGACCAATGTATACAATATCCACAGTTTATTTTTATAGGATGTCGACCAATGTATACAATATCCACAGTTTATTTTATAGGATGTCGACCAATGTATACAATATCCACAGTTTATTTTTATAGGATGTCGACCAATGTATACAATATCCACAGTTTATTTTTATAGGATGTCGACCAATGTATACAATATCCACAGTTTATTTTTATAGGATGTCGACCAATGTATACAATATCCACAGTTTATTTATATAGGATGTCGACCAATGTATACAATATCCACAGTTTATTTTTATAGGATGTCGACCAATGTATACAATATCCACAGTTTATTTATATAGGATGTCGACCAATGTATACAATATCCACAGTTTATTTTTATAGGATGTCGACCAATGTATACAATATCCACAGTTTATTTTTATAGGATGTCGACCAATGTATACAATATCCACAGTTTATTTTTATAGGATGTCGACCAATGTATACAATATCCACAGTTTATTTTTATAGGATGTCGACCAATGTATACAATATCCACAGTTTATTTTTATAGGATGTCGACCAATGTATACAATATCCACAGTTTATTTTTATAGGATGTCGACCAATGTATACAATATCCACAGTTTATTTTTATAGGATGTCGACCAATGTATACAATATCCACAGTTTATTTTTATAGGATGTCGACCAATGTATACAATATCCACAGTTTATTTTTATAGGATGTCGACCAATGTATACAATATCCACAGTTTATTTTTATAGGATGTCGACCAATGTATACCATATCCACATTTTTTTTTATAGGATGTCGACCAATGTATACAATATCCACAGTTTATTTTTATAGGATGTCGACCAATGTATACAATATCCACAGTTTATTTTTATAGGATGTCGACCAATGTATACAATATCCACAGTTTATTTATATAGGATGTCGACCAATGTATACAATATCCACAGTTTATTTTTATAGGATGTCGACCAATGTATACAATATCCACAGTTTATTTTTATAGGATGTCGACCAATGTATACAATATCCACAGTTTATTTTTATAGGATGTCGACCAATGTATACAATATCCACAGTTTATTTTTATAGGATGTCGACCAATGTATACAATATCCACAGTTTATTTATATAGGATGTCGACCAATGTATACAATATCCACAGTTTATTTTTATAGGATGTCGACCAATGTATACAATATCCACAGTTTATTTTTATAGGATGTCGACCAATGTATACAATATCCACAGTTTATTTTTATAGGATGTCGACCAATGTATACAATATCCACAGTTTATTTTTATAGGATGTCGACCAATGTATACAATATCCACAGTTTATTTTTATAGGATGTCGACCAATGTATACAATATCCACAGTTTATTTATATAGGATGTCGACCAATGTATACAATATCCACAGTTTATTTTTATAGGATGTCGACCAATGTATACAATATCCACAGTTTATTTTTATAGGATGTCGACCAATGTATACAATATCCACAGTTTATTTTTATAGGATGTCGACCAATGTATACAATATCCACAGTTTATTTATATAGGATGTCGACCAATGTATACAATATCCACAGTTTATTTTTATAGGATGTCGACCAATGTATACAATATCCACAGTTTATTTTTATAGGATGTCGACCAATGTATACAATATCCACAGTTTATTTATATAGGATGTCGACCAATGTATACAATATCCACAGTTTATTTATATAGGATGTCGACCAATGTATACAATATCCACAGTTTATTTTTATAGGATGTCGACCAATGTATACAATATCCACAGTTTATTTTTATAGGATGTCGACCAATGTATACAATATCCACAGTTTATTTATATAGGATGTCGACCAATGTATACAATATCCACAGTTTATTTTTATAGGATGTCGACCAATGTATACAATATCCACAGTTTATTTTTATAGGATGTCGACCAATGTATACAATATCCACAGTTTATTTTTATAGGATGTCGACCAATGTATACAATATCCACAGTTTATTTTTATAGGATGTCGACCAATGTATACAATATCCACAGTTTATTTTTATAGGATGTCGACCAATGTATACAATATCCACAGTTTATTTTTATAGGATGTCGACCAATGTATACAATATCCACAGTTTATTTTTATAGGATGTCGACCAATGTATACAATATCCACAGTTTATTTTTATAGGATGTCGACCAATGTATACAATATCCACAGTTTATTTTTATAGGATGTCGACCAATGTATACAATATCCACAGTTTATTTTTATAGGATGTCGACCAATGTATACAATATCCACAGTTTATTTTTATAGGATGTCGACCAATGTATACAATATCCACAGTTTATTTTTATAGGATGTCGACCAATGTATACAATATCCACAGTTTATTTATATAGGATGTCGACCAATGTATACAATATCCACAGTTTATTTTTATAGGATGTCGACCAATGTATACAATATCCACAGTTTATTTTTATAGGATGTCGACCAATGTATACAATATCCACAGTTTATTTTTATAGGATGTCGACCAATGTATACAATATCCACAGTTTATTTTTATAGGATGTCGACCAATGTATACAATATCCACAGTTTATTTTATAGGATGTCGACCAATGTATACAATATCCACAGTTTATTTTTATAGGATGTCGACCAATGTATACAATATCCACAGTTTATTTTTATAGGATGTCGACCAATGTATACAATATCCACAGTTTATTTTTATAGGATGTCGACCAATGTATACAATATCCACAGTTTATTTTTATAGGATGTCGACCAATGTATACAATATCCACAGTTTATTTTTATAGGATGTCGACCAATGTATACAATATCCACAGTTTATTTTTATAGGATGTCGACCAATGTATACAATATCCACAGTTTATTTTTATAGGATGTCGACCAATGTATACAATATCCACAGTTTATTTTTATAGGATGTCGACCAATGTATACAATATCCACAGTTTATTTTATATAGGATGTCGAACAATGTATACAATATCCACAGTTTATTTTTATAGGATGTCGACCAATGTATACAATATCCACAGTTTATTTTTATAGGATGTCGACCAATGTATACAATATCCACAGTTTATTTATATAGGATGTCGACCAATGTATACAATATCCACAGTTTATTTTTATAGGATGTCGACCAATGTATACAATATCCACAGTTTATTTTTATAGGATGTCGACCAATGTATACAATATCCACAGTTTATTTTTATAGGATGTCGACCAATGTATACAATATCCACAGTTTATTTTTATAGGATGTCGACCAATGTATACAATATCCACAGTTTATTTTTATAGGATGTCGACCAATGTATACAATATCCACAGTTTATTTTTATAGGATGTCGACCAATGTATACAATATCCACAGTTTATTTTTATAGGATGTCGACCAATGTATACAATATCCACAGTTTATTTTTATAGGATGTCGACCAATGTATACAATATCCACAGTTTATTTTTATAGGATGTCGACCAATGTATACAATATCCACAGTTTATTTTTATAGGATGTCGACCAATGTATACAATATCCACAGTTTATTTTTATAGGATGTCGACCAATGTATACAATATCCACAGTTTATTTATATAGGATGTCGACCAATGTATACAATATCCACAGTTTATTTTTATAGGATGTCGACCAATGTATACAATATCCACAGTTTATTTATATAGGATGTCGACCAATGTATACAATATCCACAGTTTATTTTTATAGGATGTCGACCAATGTATACAATATCCACAGTTTATTTTTATAGGATGTCGACCAATGTATACAATATCCACAGTTTATTTATATAGGATGTCGACCAATGTATACAATATCCACAGTTTATTTTTATAGGATGTCGACCAATGTATACAATATCCACAGTTTATTTTTATAGGATGTCGACCAATGTATACAATATCCACAGTTTATTTATATAGGATGTCGACCAATGTATACAATATCCACAGTTTATTTTATAGGATGTCGACCAATGTATACAATATCCACAGTTTATTTTTATAGGATGTCGACCAATGTATACAATATCCACAGTTTATTTTTATAGGATGTCGACCAATGTATACAATATCCACAGTTTATTTTTATAGGATGTCGACCAATGTATACAATATCCACAGTTTATTTTTATAGGATGTCGACCAATGTATACAATATCCACAGTTTATTTTTATAGGATGTCGACCAATGTATACAATATCCACAGTTTATTTTTATAGGATGTCGACCAATGTATACAATATCCACAGTTTATTTTTATAGGATGTCGACCAATGTATACAATATCCACAGTTTATTTTTATAGGATGTCGACCAATGTATACAATATCCACAGTTTATTTTTATAGGATGTCGACCAATGTATACAATATCCACAGTTTATTTTTATAGGATGTCGACCAATGTATACAATATCCACAGTTTATTTTTATAGGATGTCGACCAATGTATACAATATCCACAGTTTATTTTATAGGATGTCGACCAATGTATACAATATCCACAGTTTATTTTTATAGGATGTCGACCAATGTATACAATATCCACAGTTTATTTTTATAGGATGTCGACCAATGTATACAATATCCACAGTTTATTTATATAGGATGTCGACCAATGTATACAATATCCACAGTTTATTTTTATAGGATGTCGACCAATGTATACAATATCCACAGTTTATTTTTATAGGATGTCGACCAATGTATACAATATCCACAGTTTATTTATATAGGATGTCGACCAATGTATACAATATCCACAGTTTATTTTTATAGGATGTCGACCAATGTATACAATATCCACAGTTTATTTTTATAGGATGTCGACCAATGTATACAATATCCACAGTTTATTTTATAGGATGTCGACCAATGTATACAATATCCACAGTTTATTTATATAGGATGTGGACCAATGTATACAATATCCACAGTTTATTTTTTATAGGATGTCGACCAATGTATACAATATCCACAGTTTATTTTTATAGGATGTCGACCAATGTATACAATATCCACAGTTTATTTTTATAGGATGTCGACCAATGTATACAATATCCACAGTTTATTTATATAGGATGTCGACCAATGTATACAATATCCACAGTTTATTTTTATAGGATGTCGACCAATGTATACAATATCCACAGTTTATTTTTATAGGATGTCGACCAATGTATACAATATCCACAGTTTATTTTTATAGGATGTCGACCAATGTATACAATATCCACAGTTTATTTTTATAGGATGTCGACCAATGTATACAATATCCACAGTTTATTTTTATAGGATGTCGACCAATGTATACAATATCCACAGTTTATTTTTATAGGATGTCGACCAATGTATACAATATCCACAGTTTATTTTTATAGGATGTCGACCAATGTATACAATATCCACAGTTTATTTTTATAGGATGTCGACCAATGTATACAATATCCACAGTTTATTTATATAGGATGTCGACCAATGTATACAATATCCACAGTTTATTTATATAGGATGTCGACCAATGTATACAATATCCACAGTTTATTTTTATAGGATGTCGACCAATGTATACAATATCCACAGTTTATTTTTATAGGATGTCGACCAATGTATACAATATCCACAGTTTATTTTTATAGGATGTCGACCAATGTATACAATATCCACAGTTTATTTTTATAGGATGTCGACCAATGTATACAATATCCACAGTTTATTTTTATAGGATGTCGACCAATGTATACAATATCCACAGTTTATTTTTATAGGATGTCGACCAATGTATACAATATCCACAGTTTATTTTTATAGGATGTCGACCAATGTATACAATATCCACAGTTTATTTTTATAGGATGTCGACCAATGTATACAATATCCACAGTTTATTTTTATAGGATGTCGACCAATGTATACAATATCCACAGTTTATTTTTATAGGATGTCGACCAATGTATACAATATCCACAGTTTATTTATATAGGATGTCGACCAATGTATACAATATCCACAGTTTATTTTTATAGGATGTCGACCAATGTATACAATATCCACAGTTTATTTTTATAGGATGTCGACCAATGTATACAATATCCACAGTTTATTTTTATAGGATGTCGACCAATGTATACAATATCCACAGTTTATTTATATAGGATGTCGACCAATGTATACAATATCCACAGTTTATTTTTATAGGATGTCGACCAATGTATACAATATCCACAGTTTATTTTTATAGGATGTCGACCAATGTATACAATATCCACAGTTTATTTTTATAGGATGTCGACCAATGTATACAATATCCACAGTTTATTTTTATAGGATGTCGACCAATGTATACAATATCCACAGTTTATTTTTATAGGATGTCGACCAATGTATACAATATCCACAGTTTATTTTTATAGGATGTCGACCAATGTATACAATATCCACAGTTTATTTTTATAGGATGTCGACCAATGTATACAATATCCACAGTTTATTTTTATAGGATGTCGACCAATGTATACAATATCCACAGTTTATTTTTATAGGATGTCGACCAATGTATACAATATCCACAGTTTATTTATATAGGATGTCGACCAATGTATACAATATCCACAGTTTATTTTTATAGGATGTCGACCAATGTATACAATATCCACAGTTTATTTTTATAGGATGTCGACCAATGTATACAATATCCACAGTTTATTTATATAGGATGTCGACCAATGTATACAATATCCACAGTTTATTTTTATAGGATGTCGACCAATGTATACAATATCCACAGTTTATTTATATAGGATGTCGACCAATGTATACAATATCCACAGTTTATTTTTATAGGATGTCGACCAATGTATACAATATCCACAGTTTATTTTTATAGGATGTCGACCAATGTATACAATATCCACAGTTTATTTTTATAGGATGTCGACCAATGTATACAATATCCACAGTTTATTTATATAGGATGTCGACCAATGTATACAATATCCACAGTTTATTTTTATAGGATGTCGACCAATGTATACAATATCCACAGTTTATTTTTATAGGATGTCGACCAATGTATACAATATCCACAGTTTATTTTTATAGGATGTCGACCAATGTATACAATATCCACAGTTTATTTTATATAGGATGTCGACCAATGTATACAATATCCACAGTTTATTTTTATAGGATGTCGACCAATGTGTACAATATCCACAGTTTATTTTTATATAGGATGTTGAACAATGTATACAATATCCACAGTTTATTTTTATAGGATGTCGACCAATGTATACAATATCCACAGTTTATTTTTATAGGATGTCGACCAATGTATACAATATCCACAGTTTATTTTTATAGGATGTCGACCAATGTATACAATATCCACAGTTTATTTTTATAGGATGTCGACCAATGTATACAATATCCACAGTTTATTTTTATAGGATGTCGACCAATGTATACAATATCCACAGTTTATTTTTATAGGATGTCGACCAATGTATACAATATCCACAGTTTATTTATATAGGATGTCGACCAATGTATACAATATCCACAGTTTATTTATATAGGATGTCGACCAATGTATACAATATCCACAGTTTATTTTTATAGGATGTCGACCAATGTATACAATATCCACAGTTTATTTTTATAGGATGTCGACCAATGTATACAATATCCACAGTTTATTTATATAGGATGTCGACCAATGTATACAATATCCACAGTTTATTTTTATAGGATGTCGACCAATGTATACAATATCCACAGTTTATTTTTATAGGATGTCGACCAATGTATACAATATCCACAGTTTATTTTTATAGGATGTCGACCAATGTATACAATATCCACAGTTTATTTTTATAGGATGTCGACCAATGTATACAATATCCACAGTTTATTTATATAGGATGTCGACCAATGTATACAATATCCACAGTTTATTTATATAGGATGTCGACCAATGTATACAATATCCACAGTTTATTTTTATAGGATGTCGACCAATGTATACAATATCCACAGTTTATTTTTATAGGATGTCGACCAATGTATACAATATCCACAGTTTTTTTTATAGGATGTCGACCAATGTATACAATATCCACAGTTTATTTTTATAGGATGTCGACCAATGTATACAATATCCACAGTTTATTTTTATAGGATGTCGACCAATGTATACAATATCCACAGTTTATTTTTATAGGATGTCGACCAATGTATACAATATCCACAGTTTATTTATATAGGATGTCGACCAATGTATACAATATCCACAGTTTATTTTTATAGGATGTCGACCAATGTATACAATATCCACAGTTTATTTTTATAGGATGTCGACCAATGTATACAATATCCACAGTTTATTTTTATAGGATGTCGACCAATGTATACAATATCCACAGTTTATTTTATAGGATGTCGACCAATGTATACAATATCCACAGTTTATTTTTATAGGATGTCGACCAATGTATACAATATCCACAGTTTATTTTTATAGGATGTCGACCAATGTATACAATATCCACAGTTTATTTTTATAGGATGTCGACCAATGTATACAATATCCACAGTTTATTTTTATAGGATGTCGACCAATGTATACAATATCCACAGTTTATTTTTATAGGATGTCGACCAATGTATACAATATCCACAGTTTATTTTTATAGGATGTCGACCAATGTATACAATATCCACAGTTTATTTTTATAGGATGTCGACCAATGTATACAATATCCACAGTTTATTTATATAGGATGTCGACCAATGTATACAATATCCACAGTTTATTTTTATAGGATGTCGACCAATGTATACAATATCCACAGTTTATTTTTATAGGATGTCGACCAATGTATACAATATCCACAGTTTATTTTTTATAGGATGTCGACCAATGTATACAATATCCACAGTTTATTTTTATAGGATGTCGACCAATGTATACAATATCCACAGTTTATTTTTATAGGATGTCGACCAATGTATACAATATCCACAGTTTATTTATATAGGATGTCGACCAATGTATACAATATCCACAGTTTATTTATATAGGATGTCGACCAATGTATACAATATCCACAGTTTATTTTTATAGGATGTCGACCAATGTATACAATATCCACAGTTTATTTTTATAGGATGTCGACCAATGTATACAATATCCACAGTTTATTTATATAGGATGTCGACCAATGTATACAATATCCACAGTTTATTTTTATAGGATGTCGACCAATGTATACAATATCCACAGTTTATTTTTATAGGATGTCGACCAATGTATACAATATCCACAGTTTATTTTTATAGGATGTCGACCAATGTATACAATATCCACAGTTTATTTTTATAGGATGTCGACCAATGTATACAATATCCACAGTTTATTTTTATAGGATGTCGACCAATGTATACAATATCCACAGTTTATTTTTATAGGATGTCGACCAATGTATACAATATCCACAGTTTATTTTTATAGGATGTCGACCAATGTATACAATATCCACAGTTTATTTTTATAGGATGTCGACCAATGTATACAATATCCACAGTTTATTTTTATAGGATGTCGACCAATGTATACAATATCCACAGTTTATTTTTATAGGATGTCGACCAATGTATACAATATCCACAGTTTATTTTTATAGGATGTCGACCAATGTATACAATATCCACAGTTTATTTTTTTAGCATGTCGACCAATGTATACAATATCCACAGTTTATTTTTATAGGATGTCGACCAATGTATACAATATCCACAGTTTATTTTTATAGGATGTCGACCAATGTATACAATATCCACAGTTTATTTTTATAGGATGTCGACCAATGTATACAATATCCACAGTTTATTTATATAGGATGTCGACCAATGTATACAATATCCACAGTTTATTTTTATAGGATGTCGACCAATGTATACAATATCCACAGTTTATTTTTATAGGATGTCGACCAATGTATACAATATCCACAGTTTTTTTATATAGGATGTCGACCAATGTATACAATATCCACAGTTTATTTTTATAGGATGTCGACCAATGTATACAATATCCACAGTTTATTTTTATAGGATGTCGACCAATGTATACAATATCCACAGTTTATTTTTTATAGGATGTCGACCAATGTATACAATATCCACAGTTTATTTTTATAGGATGTCGACCAATGTATACAATATCCACAGTTTATTTATATAGGATGTCGACCAATGTATACAATATCCACAGTTTATTTTTATAGGATGTCGACCAATGTATACAATATCCACAGTTTATTTTTATAGGATGTCGACCAATGTATACAATATCCACAGTTTATTTATATAGGATGTCGACCAATGTATACAATATCCACAGTTTATTTTTATAGGATGTCGACCAATGTATACAATATCCACAGTTTATTTTTATAGGATGTCGACCAATGTATACAATATCCACAGTTTATTTTTATAGGATGTCGACCAATGTATACAATATCCACAGTTTATTTTTATAGGATGTCGACCAATGTATACAATATCCACAGTTTATTTTTATAGGATGTCGACCAATGTATACAATATCCACAGTTTATTTTTATAGGATGTCGACCAATGTATACAATATCCACAGTTTATTTTTATAGGATGTCGACCAATGTATACAATATCCACAGTTTATTTTTATAGGATGTCGACCAATGTATACAATATCCACAGTTTATTTTTATAGGATGTCGACCAATGTATACAATATCCACAGTTTATTTTTATAGGATGTCGACCAATGTATACAATATCCACAGTTTATTTTTATAGGATGTCGACCAATGTATACAATATCCACAGTTTATACAATATTTTATAGGATGTCGACCAATGTATACAATATCCACAGTTTATTTATATAGGATGTCGACCAATGTATACAATATCCACAGTTTATTTATATAGGATGTCGACCAATGTATACAATATCCACAGTTTATTTATATAGGATGTCGACCAATGTATACAATATCCACAGTTTATTTTTATAGGATGTCGACCAATGTATACAATATCCACAGTTTATTTATATAGGATGTCGACCAATGTATACAATATCCACAGTTTATTTTTATAGGATGTCGACCAATGTATACAATATCCACAGTTTATTTTTATAGGATGTCGACCAATGTATACAATATCCACAGTTTATTTTTATAGGATGTCGACCAATGTATACAATATCCACAGTTTATTTTTATAGGATGTCGACCAATGTATACAATATCCACAGTTTATTTTTATAGGATGTCGACCAATGTATACAATATCCACAGTTTATTTATATAGGATGTCGACCAATGTATACAATATCCACAGTTTATTTTTATAGGATGTCGACCAATGTATACAATATCCACAGTTTATTTTTATAGGATGTCGACCAATGTATACAATATCCACAGTTTATTTTTATAGGATGTCGACCAATGTATACAATATCCACAGTTTATTTTTATAGGATGTCGACCAATGTATACAATATCCACAGTTTATTTATATAGGATGTCGACCAATGTATACAATATCCACAGTTTATTTTTATAGGATGTCGACCAATGTATACAATATCCACAGTTTATTTTTATAGGATGTCGACCAATGTATACAATATCCACAGTTTATTTATATAGGATGTCGACCAATGTATACAATATCCACAGTTTATTTTTATAGGATGTCGACCAATGTATACAATATCCACAGTTTATTTTTATAGGATGTCGACCAATGTATACAATATCCACAGTTTATTTTTATAGGATGTCGACCAATGTATACAATATCCACAGTTTATTTTTATAGGATGTCGACCAATGTATACAATATCCACAGTTTATTTATATAGGATGTCGACCAATGTATACAATATCCACAGTTTATTTTTATAGGATGTCGACCAATGTATACAATATCCACAGTTTATTTTTATAGGATGTCGACCAATGTATACAATATCCACAGTTTATTTTTATAGGATGTCGACCAATGTATACAATATCCACAGTTTATTTTTATAGGATGTCGACCAATGTATACAATATCCACAGTTTATTTTTATAGGATGTCGACCAATGTATACAATATCCACAGTTTATTTTTATAGGATGTCGACCAATGTATACAATATCCACAGTTTATTTTTATAGGATGTCGACCAATGTATACAATATCCACAGTTTATTTTTATAGGATGTCGACCAATGTATACAATATCCACAGTTTATTTTTATAGGATGTCGACCAATGTATACAATATCCACAGTTTATTTATATAGGATGTCGACCAATGTATACAATATCCACAGTTTATTTTTATAGGATGTCGACCAATGTATACAATATCCACAGTTTATTTTTATAGGATGTCGACCAATGTATACAATATCCACAGTTTATTTTTATAGGATGTCGACCAATGTATACAATATCCACAGTTTATTTTTATAGGATGTCGACCAATGTATACAATATCCACAGTTTATTTTTTAAGGATGTCGACCAATGTATACAATATCCACAGTTTATTTATATAGGATGTCGACCAATGTATACAATATCCACAGTTTATTTTTATAGGATGTCGACCAATGTATACAATATCCACAGTTTATTTTTATAGGATGTCGACCAATGTATACAATATCCACAGTTTATTTTTATAGGATGTCGACCAATGTATACAATATCCACAGTTTATTTTTATAGGATGTCGACCAATGTATACAATATCCACAGTTTATTTTATAGGATGTCGACCAATGTATACAATATCCACAGTTTATTTTTATAGGATGTCGACCAATGTATACAATATCCACAGTTTATTTATATAGGATGTCGACCAATGTATACAATATCCACAGTTTATTTTTATAGGATGTCGACCAATGTATACAATATCCACAGTTTATTTTTATAGGATGTCGACCAATGTATACAATATCCACAGTTTATTTTTATAGGATGTCGACCAATGTATACAATATCCACAGTTTATTTTTATAGGATGTCGACCAATGTATACAATATCCACAGTTTATTTTTATAGGATGTCGACCAATGTATACAATATCCACAGTTTATTTTTATAGGATGTCGACCAATGTATACAATATCCACAGTTTATTTATATAGGATGTCGACCAATGTATACAATATCCACAGTTTATTTTTATAGGATGTCGACCAATGTATACAATATCCACAGTTTATTTTTATAGGATGTCGACCAATGTATACAATATCCACAGTTTATTTTTATAGGATGTCGACCAATGTATACAATATCCACAGTTTATTTTTATAGGATGTCGACCAATGTATACAATATCCACAGTTTATTTATATAGGATGTCGACCAATGTATACAATATCCACAGTTTATTTTTATAGGATGTCGACCAATGTATACAATATCCACAGTTTATTTTTATAGGATGTCGACCAATGTATACAATATCCACAGTTTATTTTTATAGGATGTCGACCAATGTATACAATATCCACAGTTTATTTTTATAGGATGTCGACCAATGTATACAATATCCACAGTTTATTTTTATAGGATGTCGACCAATGTATACAATATCCACAGTTTATTTATATAGGATGTCGACCAATGTATACAATATCCACAGTTTATTTATATAGGATGTCGACCAATGTATACAATATCCACAGTTTATTTTTATAGGATGTCGACCAATGTATACAATATCCACAGTTTATTTATATAGGATGTCGACCAATGTATACAATATCCACAGTTTATTTTTTAAGGATGTGGACCAATGTATACAATATCCACAGTTTATTTTTATAGGATGTCGACCAATGTATACAATATCCACAGTTTATTTTTATAGGATGTCGACCAATGTATACAATATCCACAGTTTATTTTTATAGGATGTCGACCAATGTATACAATATCCACAGTTTATTTATATAGGATGTCGACCAATGTATACAATATCCACAGTTTATTTTTATAGGATGTCGACCAATGTATACAATATCCACAGTTTATTTTTATAGGATGTCGACCAATGTATACAATATCCACAGTTTATTTTTATAGGATGTCGACCAATGTATACAATATCCACAGTTTATTTTTATAGGATGTCGACCAATGTATACAATATCCACAGTTTATTTTTATAGGATGTCGACCAATGTATACAATATCCACAGTTTATTTTTATAGGATGTCGACCAATGTATACAATATCCACAGTTTATTTATATAGGATGTCGACCAATGTATACAATATCCACAGTTTATTTTTATAGGATGTCGACCAATGTATACAATATCCACAGTTTATTTTTATAGGATGTCGACCAATGTATACAATATCCACAGTTTATTTTTATAGGATGTCGACCAATGTATACAATATCCACAGTTTATTTTTATAGGATGTCGACCAATGTATACAATATCCACAGTTTATTTTTATAGGATGTCGACCAATGTATACAATATCCACAGTTTATTTTTATAGGATGTCGACCAATGTATACAATATCCACAGTTTATTTTTATAGGATGTCGACCAATGTATACAATATCCACAGTTTATTTTTATAGGATGTCGACCAATGTATACAATATCCACAGTTTATTTTTATAGGATGTCGACCAATGTATACAATATCCACAGTTTATTTTTATAGGATGTCGACCAATGTATACAATATCCACAGTTTATTTATATAGGATGTCGACCAATGTATACAATATCCACAGTTTATTTTATAGGAAGTCGACCAATGTATACAATATCCACAGTTTATTTTTATAGGATGTCGACCAATGTATACAATATCCACAGTTTATTTTTATAGGATGTCGACCAATGTATACAATATCCACAGTTTATTTTTATAGGATGTCGACCAATGTATACAATATCCACAGTTTATTTATATAGGATGTCGACCAATGTATACAATATCCACAGTTTATTTTTATAGGATGTCGACCAATGTATACAATATCCACAGTTTATTTTTATAGGATGTCGACCAATGTATACAATATCCACAGTTTATTTTTATAGGATGTCGACCAATGTATACAATATCCACAGTTTATTTATATAGGATGTCGACCAATGTATACAATATCCACAGTTTATTTATATAGGATGTCGACCAATGTATACAATATCCACAGTTTATTTTTATAGGATGTCGACCAATGTATACAATATCCACAGTTTATTTTTATAGGATGTCGACCAATGTATACAATATCCACAGTTTATTTTTATAGGATGTCGACCAATGTATACAATATCCACAGTTTATTTTTATAGGATGTCGACCAATGTATACAATATCCACAGTTTATTTTTATAGGATGTCGACCAATGTATACAATATCCACAGTTTATTTTTATAGGATGTCGACCAATGTATACAATATCCACAGTTTATTTTTATAGGATGTCGAACAATGTATACAATATCCACAGTTTATTTTTATAGGATGTCGACCAATGTATACAATATCCACAGTTTATTTATATAGGATGTCGACCAATGTATACAATATCCACAGTTTATTTTTATAGGATGTCGACCAATGTATACAATATCCACAGTTTATTTTTATAGGATGTCGACCAATGTATACAATATCCACAGTTTATTTTTATAGGATGTCGACCAATGTATACAATATCCACAGTTTATTTTTATAGGATGTCGACCAATGTATACAATATCCACAGTTTATTTTTATAGGATGTCGACCAATGTATACAATATCCACAGTTTATTTATATAGGATGTCGACCAATGTATACAATATCCACAGTTTATTTATATAGGATGTCGACCAATGTATACAATATCCACAGTTTATTTTTATAGGATGTCGACCAATGTATACAATATCCACAGTTTATTTATATAGGATGTCGACCAATGTATACAATATCCACAGTTTATTTATATAGGATGTCGACCAATGTATACAATATCCACAGTTTATTTTTATAGGATGTCGACCAATGTATACAATATCCACAGTTTATTTTTATAGGATGTCGACCAATGTATACAATATCCACAGTTTATTTTTATAGGATGTCGACCAATGTATACAATATCCACAGTTTATTTTTATAGGATGTCGACCAATGTATACAATATCCACAGTTTATTTTTATAGGATGTCGACCAATGTATACAATATCCACAGTTTATTTTTATAGGATGTCGACCAATGTATACAATATCCACAGTTTATTTTTATAGGATGTCGACCAATGTATACAATATCCACAGTTTATTTTTATAGGATGTCGACCAATGTATACAATATCCACAGTTTATTTATATAGGATGTCGACCAATGTATACAATATCCACAGTTTATTTTTATAGGATGTCGACCAATGTATACAATATCCACAGTTTATTTTTATAGGATGTCGACCAATGTATACAATATCCACAGTTTATTTTTATAGGATGTCGACCAATGTATACAATATCCACAGTTTATTTTTATAGGATGTCGACCAATGTATACAATATCCACAGTTTATTTTTATAGGATGTCGACCAATGTATACAATATCCACAGTTTATTTTTATAGGATGTCGACCAATGTATACCATATCCACATTTTTTTTATAGGATGTCGACCAATGTATACAATATCCACAGTTTATTTTATAGGATGTCGACCAATGTATACAATATCCACAGTTTATTTTTATAGGATGTCGACCAATGTATACAATATCCACAGTTTATTTTTTATAGGATGTCGACCAATGTATACAATATCCACAGTTTATTTTTATAGGATGTCGACCAATGTATACAATATCCACAGTTTATTTTATATAGGATGTCGACCAATGTATACAATATCCACAGTTTATTTATATAGGATGTCGATGTCGACCAATGTATACAATATCCACAGTTTATTTTTATAGGATGTCGACCAATGTATACAATATCCACAGTTTATTTATATAGGATGTCGACCAATGTATACAATATCCACAGTTTATTTTTATAGGATGTCGACCAATGTATACAATATCCACAGTTTATTTTTATAGGATGTCGACCAATGTATACAATATCCACAGTTTATTTTTATAGGATGTCGACCAATGTATACAATATCCACAGTTTATTTATATAGGATGTCGACCAATGTATACAATATCCACAGTTTATTTTTATAGGATGTCGACCAATGTATACAATATCCACAGTTTATTTATATAGGATGTCGACCAATGTATACAATATCCACAGTTTATTTATATAGGATGTCGACCAATGTATACAATATCCACAGTTTATTTTTATAGGATGTCGACCAATGTATACAATATCCACAGTTTATTTTTATAGGATGTCGACCAATGTATACAATATCCACAGTTTATTTTTATAGGATGTCGACCAATGTATACAATATCCACAGTTTATTTATATAGGATGTCGACCAATGTATACAATATCCACAGTTTATTTTTATAGGATGTCGACCAATGTATACAATATCCACAGTTTATTTATATAGGATGTCGACCAATGTATACAATATCCACAGTTTATTTTATATAGGATGTCGACCAATGTATACAATATCCACAGTTTATTTTTATAGGATGTCGACCAATGTATACAATATCCACAGTT